>NC_134266.1:257301379-257428879 GCF_031893055.1 Leptodactylus fuscus | reverse complement strand
AATAGCGCTCCTTCCCTTCTGTGCCCAAACAGCAGTTTATACCCACATATGATAGTAAGTATGTTATCCTGGGTACACCAGTGTCATACATGTGGGCATAAACTGTAGTTTGGGCACACAGCAAGGTACAGGCGTGAAGGAGCACCATGTGCTTTTGGAGCATGGTTGGTTTTTGACACTATGTCACATTTGCAAAGACCCTAAACTTACCCCTACAAAATGGGGTCACTTCTTGGGGAATTCCAATTTCCTGGCACCTCCAAGGCACTGAAATAAACAACATGGCGCCCAGAAAGTCACTCTATATATATCTGTACTCCAACAGCTAAAAAGCGCAGCACTCCTTCCCTTCTGAGCCCTGCTGTGTGCCCAAGCAGCAGTTTACACCCACATATATAACTTTTTTGTACTCGGGATAGCCCGCTTAATAGTTTTAGAAGTGCACAAAGTGGGCGCAATGTATTGGCCACTAAAATCACTATTTACTGGTACTTTAGGCAGGGGTGAACCATGGCTTTCTGCCGCCTGAAGTGGACGTCAGAAAGCTGTCCCCCCCCCCCCCCCCCGGAGGAGGGGGTGGGGCTGAACGGAGGGGGCAGGGACGAGCGGAGGGGATCGGGCCGAACGGAGCGATTGTCTTTAACAGGCAGAGAGCAGGCAGGGAGAGGACCTGCTCTCTGCCTGAGTGTGAGGGGCGGCCGCTGGAGCAGCGCTGCTCCAGCGGCCTCCCCAATCCACCGCTCAGTGACGGTGACAGCTTGTCCTGGACTGGCTTAGGTCAGCAAAAATGCCGCCCTCCCCGTGGCCCTGGCATAGCGCCGCCTGAAGCGGTCGCTTCAGGTCACCTTATGGGAGGTGCAGCACTGACTTTAGGGGCCTCCAGGCAATCTCAGAGTATAATAGTGTTTTGTGGCTATGCAACCCCAAAAGTTTTGGGTTTAAGTCGAACCTTAAACTTTCAGAAAATTTGTATTGTCTCGGTTCACTCATCCTTACTAATATCCAAAGTGGAGAATTCCTCTAAATTAAACGGATCACTTTAAGATGATAAAGCTCCTGCACAGGGTTAAACCGATAAGCCAGAAATCCACCACCTACAATACTGAGCAATTTCCAAACAAAGAACATCGACACTAAACATGACATCGAGAAGCTTAAATGGAAGATAATTAAAAAATAAGCATTTGTAGCAGGATATATATTTATCTGAGGTCGGGAAGGAGACACTTCGGAGGGATGAGATCGCGCTGGAGATGACTGGACACGTAACACAATCTAAACTGGGAGTTCACTGAGAATCAATTGAGGGTTGTCGAAGTCTAAGCCATTTATCATGTCTCCGTTCTGAGGCTCTTCTCAGCCTTACATTGTAGAAGAATGAATCTGTCTCAGTTCTGACCTTGTCGGTGATATTGCTGAGGGATGGCCCTGCTTTTGTGTTTATGTGGCCGCAATAAACTGGAGTGTGTTACACTATAAAAAGCACAATATAAAAGGTAAGATTTGTAAAAATCCAACACGAATGGCTGCAGAAGATAATAAGGAAACACCTATGGTGCTAGACTCAGGTTACTGGAAACATACACTTACTGTGTTATTCTACCTGTTAGAGATAGAGTGTGACACGTACAGTATGGGAGTCATGGAGGAGCTCCCTCTGGCGTGGGGAACCTTACAGTATGTCTTTGGAGTATGGGAGGAAATCCATGCAAACACAAGGAGAACATACAAACTCCTTACAGATGTTGTCCTTGGTTGGATTCAAACCCCAGACTCCAGCGTTGCCGTGTTAACCACTAAACCACCACGCTGCCTTATTTTTTTTGCTTATATATAGTTGTGCTTCCATTTAATCCTTCTTAACCCCTTCCAGGTCTGTGCAGTCCTATTGCATCGAACTGTCAGTACTGGGATCAGTAGATACCAGTTTCAAATGGCCTTATGTGGTAGTAAGAAATACAAAAAAGTTAAAAAGAAAGTAGAAAAAAATAAATAAATAATAAAAAAATTCAAACAAACATATTAAAGGGATTTTTTTTTTTAATGTAGATTGTGAGCCCCACATAGAGCTCACAATGTACATTTTCTTTCCCTATCAGTATGTCTTTGGAATATGGGATGGAAATCCATGCAAACACAGGGAGAATATACAAACTCCTTGCAGATGGTTTTTCGCCCTTGGCGGGATTTGAGCACCAGGATTCCAGCGCTGCAGGGCTGTGGTGCTAACCACTGAGCCACTGTGTGGCCCCCTTGTGTTAAAGGGATTCTACCATTAAAACCCTTTTTTTTGTAGATAAGACGTCGGAATAACCTTTAGAAAGGCTATTCATCTCTTACCTTTAGATGTGATTTGAATTTTTTTTTTTTTTTTTTTTAAAGTAACATTTTTTTTTATTTTTTTCTTAAATGTTTTAGACCCATCCCAGGAGATTTAACCCGAAGGGGGTCTTATCACCAGTACACTATACTGCACACTATTCTATGGCACCTGCTTGATGTCATTTTTGACATCCTGACATCCGCCCTACTAATATAGCAGATGTTGGGGGAGGGGTTAATCTCGGTCTGACCATGTGTAACCACCAGCATCATTATACATCACTTTTAATTCTAAATTTTGTTGTGGTATGGTTGGCAGATATTTTTAGACATAATTTTTGGGGGGAGTTGTAGACCGATAAACTCAAAAGATATGTAGTGCTAGCTATAATCCGCGACTACGTCCGCTGTCCCCTCACCCTTGCGCGAACCACCTGCAGCGCGCCCCGTGGCCCCCCACAGCCCTTTCCTTGCTGCGGGCGCTGGCCTCATCCACAGCATCGTGGGCTGGGACCCCACGGCCCCGCTGCTGCACCTCCGGCCCTCCCCTCCCCCCCCTTCCCCCCCTTTAGAGATCACAGTCACCTCCTACATCTACCCTTTCCCCCCCACCAACGCCTACCTGTGACCCCGGTTACCCTCCCCCCCTTTCAACATGTGCAATCTGGCCCCCCTCCCCCCTACTTACCTTCTGCCATCTGGTGCCAAATCCCCACCCCTCGCCCTCCCTAACCCCCACCAGGTTAGGGAGGAAACCGGAGAGCTATGGTGGCCGTCCGTCTGCCATAGCGAAACCGCCGCCATGCGCCGTAGTACAACGGCGTATGTCGGCAAGGAGTTAAGTGAACGGCAGTAGCGAACCAGCTGGCGGCTATGCTGGGCGCTTGCTATAGCAACACATCCGGCATGGGCTGTTGTAGTACGGTGTATGGTTTGGGAACTTACCAGTGTGGCGTAGAGAACTACGGAAGGTGGATGGATCGTGATGGATGGATCGTGAACCCTACATGTAGGATTTTGCTGTCTGCTTGAAAAATCGGACATCTTTGCAAACAGACACTTAAGGACAGACACGGACAGTAAAGGACACTGCATGATGTCCCATTTAAAATAATGCAAAATGTAACGGACACAGCTAGTGTCTTCTGCTAATCTCTGCGCAAGACACGCTAGACGCTAGTGTAAACCCTGCCTTAGTGCTAGGATTAGCAGGATTTTGTTTGACGTTATTTTGCCTGAAGTTAAGGCTGTATTTTATTTTGTTCATTTTTGTGCCTGATGTAAAGTTTATTTATTTTGCTGTTTTTCTTAAATAAGCCACTTTGCTGCAAGATTTGAGTCCCTGTCTCTGACTGGTTGGGTTCGCACCACCGCTTCTACCGAGGTAGCTTCTCCTCAGTACATGTTATATGGGAATGGGTATTGTCTATGTAATAGGAGTCTGTCACCAGAACATCCCTATAAAGCCAGCAGCACTGTTAGATAGCTTAGGGTCACCTGAAGCCAAATGTTAGTTTTCTCTTCTGGATCGGAACCTTGGTGCCCAAGATTCCAATGTTTTTACAGATATGCAAATGAGAGCATCGCCTTCAACTACCTAGTTGCCCCCTCCAGCACTCCCTGTTTTGGATTGAAAGGGCCAGGAGGGATTAATTGTATACTAAATGGCAAATATACTAAATATTAGAGATGAGCGAGTAGTATTCGATCGAGTAGGTATTTGATCGAATACTACGGTATTTGAAATACTCGTACTCGATCGAGTACCACTCGCTGTTCGACTGTAAAGATTCGATGCAGAACCAGCGTTGATTGGCCGAATGCTATACAGTCGGCCAATCAACGCTGGTTCTTCTCCTACCTTTAGAAGTCTTCTCCATACAGTGTCCCCGCGGCATCTTCCGTCTCTCTGTATACACTCTGCCAGGCATCGGGCCTGGGCAGAGCCGACTACACATGCCCGCGCTACAAGAAAATGGCCGCTTTGACTGTAAGCGGCCATTTTCTTGTAGTGCGGGCATGCGCAGTCAGCTCTGCCCAGGCCCGATGCCTGGCAGAGTGAATTCAGAGCCGGAAGATGCCGCGGGGACGCTGCACGGAGAAGACTGCTCGGAGGATCCAGCCCGACCCTCACTCGTGGACTTGGTAAGTATAATTTGATCGAACGTTGCCTACCCCTGAAACAAGCATTTTCCCCCATAGACTATAATAGGATTTGATATTCGATTCGAGTAGTCGAATATTGACGGGCTACTCGAAACGAATATCGAATATCGAGTATTTAACTACTCGCTCATCTCTACTAAATATACAAAATTAAGTGAACGAAGAAGAGTGATATTTGGTGTGACCTTTGCCCTTTGCATTTCATCAATTCTTCTTGGTACTTGCAGACAGTTTTTGAAGGACCTCAACAGGGAAGTTGCTCCCGCCATCTTGGAGAACTAAGCCCAGATCTTCAGTGGATGTTGGCTTCCTCCAATCTGTCTGTACTTCATGCAATCCCAGACAGACTGGATGATGCTGAGATCAGATCCGATCAAAGGGCAAAGGTCACACCAAATATTTTCTTCCTACACTTTCTATTCTGGCTCAAACAAATCAGGGGTCCCCTTATATGATTTTCATGTACCCTAAGAGGTTTTATGGCCATTTGTTTAACATTTTCTGTCTGTTTCCAATGTAAGTTAGAAAAATTGTGATTGCAGCTCCGGAGTCTAGCATAGGCTGTAACATAGGATCAGTAGGAGATAAGTAATACAATGCATTAACAAAGCTACTGAAGTCATTTTGTAAATGATATAAATATATAAACCGTATCATTGTGGTTCAGAAGTTTCTATCATTGCTGCTGCAGAAGTATAATGTACAATAATAATTGCTATGATATAAACCTATTTACATAAGCTTTATCCTCACACCCTTGTTCTTACAATGAGCCCAATGCTAAGCATGAATAGACACCATTGTGCACCGCAGACTAATGCCAGCGCAGTCTACCTCCGTTTCGTGATATTGCATTTTACAAGAACTGGAAGGACAATGATATTTTCCTGACTGGGCAAAACACATGTAATTATACATTGACAAAGCGCCAGAGGCTGCAGCAAAATGCACAGAATAGAATATAGAATGTATAGAAATTGTCATTGGAAGCCATACGAATAAAGTTAAAGTGGTAGTGCGACGTTATAAAAACATGGCTGCTTTCTTTAAAGGGATTCTATCATTATCGTCGGAATAGCCTTAAGAAAGGTTATTCTTCCTCTACCTTAGATTTCTTCTCCGTGCCGCCATATTCACGGTTTTCACCATATGCAAATGAGTCTCCAGACAGCGTCCACTGTGCTACCTGCAGACTCTCCAGTGATGCCCTCCATATTCTTCTCGCGACCGCCTCTTCTCTGTGTCTTCAACTGAAAACTTTTTTGGCCATTTTTCTGTGGCCAAACGGACAATTGCATAAGAGGCCACAGGAAAATGGCTGCCACACATGCGCAGTTGGCGCTTTTGGTTGAAGATGCAGGGAAGAGGCAGTCGCAAGAAGAAGATGGAGGCATCACTAGAGAGTCTGCAGGCAGCACAGGGGACTCCCCCAGTGCTGTTTGAGCTCAGAGGGCCCGCCCCCAGTGCTGTCTGGACACTCATTTGCATATGGTGAAAACTGGGAATATCACCAGAACAACAGCATGGAGAAGACATCTAAAGGTAGGTGAAGGATAGCCTTTCTTAAGGCTATTCCGACATGGTAGGCCTGAAAAAATGGATTCTAATGATAGAATCCCTTTAAGGCACAGTTCTAGTCTTGTCCTTGGGCTGTATCTGGTGACCTTTACCTCCACCAATTCTTAGAATTTCCAGCATAGTTGGAATTTTCTCTCTAACCCCCACCATTCCTGAGTAACAAGCACAGTTAGTTTTGGTGCCTGATGTGCTATTTAAGCTCTGTAATGTCAGGAGGCGGTGTCAGGCAGGGGGCGTGAATCAAAGCCTCAATCAGTGTCAGGGCTCAGAATCACACCCCTTTTTGGCTCCTGTCTGACACCGCCTCCTGACCTAAATAGTATATCAGACACCAAAACTAAGAGCACTGATTACTCAGGAACGGTGGGGGCTAGAGAAAAAATTCCAACTGTGCTGGAATCAGCGGAGCAGGGACTATTAAACACCATAGAAGCTGGACTTGTTGACGGTGGTGAAAGATCCTCTTTATATTTTTAACATTAATGTGTATAGGTAATGGATGGCTGACAGATGATAAACGTAATAAACAAAAAAAACTTTGCAAGTCTTCAGTAGGTGATACCTTTTTTAATGGCTAACTCATAATGATGACAGAATATAACGTTTCGAAGCTTCCTCTGAGCTTCTTCTTCAGATATAACTAAAAAACACTCTGTAGAGGCTGCATATTTATGACTGGACATAGGGGTAGAGTTACAGGAGGGAGGGGGGAAGAGGCTTATTACTATATACTTATAACAACAAACAATCAATTGCCAGATCCCCAGTTCTTATCTTAATGGCTGTCTTAATGATTTGTATAAAAAGACATAAACCCACGTGAGATGTTCATCAACTAATAAAAGAGGGGGTGGAGTTGCATTGTATGTTAAAAAAGAACACATCTCCACAGAAATTACAGTTTTACAGAATAATAATCTACTGGAAATTATTTGGGTAGTAATTCAAGGGAAAAACAATGATAAGGACATCATACTAGGCGTTTATTACAGACCACCAGGACAGACAGAAGACATGGATGAGATTTTTTCACAGCAAATGACCACGCTCTCAAAGAAACATGAAATAGTGATCATGGGAGACTTCAATTACCCTGACATTCATTGGGAAACCCACACAGCCAAGAGTAAAGGCTCCATCAAATTTTTATCCTCTCTAGCAGACAACTTCATTGCCCAGCTAGTAGAAGAAAACACGAGAGGAACATCCATTTTGGACCTAGTCCTAACCAACAAAGAGCAAATGGTTAAGGGACTACGGGTAGCAGGGACACTGGGATTCAGCGATCATGCTATACTTGAGTTTGGGGTTGCAAGAAGAAGAAGAAGACCTGAGAAGGCACAGACTTCAAGGCTCGACTTTAGCAGAGCAGACTTCAAGAGCCTGAAGGCAAGGGTTAGCAGAATTCCATGGTGCAAAATTCTTAAGCACAAAAATGCACATGAAGGGTGGGAAATCTTCCGTAGGGAAATCATTAAAGCACAGGAACTAACAATACCTAGAAGGAAGAAAAATGGGAAGCACCTAAAAATATCAGGATGGATGACCAAAAAATTACATAACCTGCTAAAAAGGAAAAAGGAAACATACAAAAAGTGGAAGATGGGAACTATACCTAAGGAAGAGTACACAGCAGTCTGCAGACTCTGCAAGACAAGCATCAAAGGAGCTAAGGCTGAACACAAATTGAAGCTTGCAAAAGAGGCAAAGAGTAAGGTAAAAGGATTTTGGGGATATGTTAAAAGCAAAAGAAAAGTGAAGGAGACCATTGGAGTCCTGAAGAATGACAAAGGAGAAACAGTTAACATGGTGGAACAGCAGGTGGAGCTACTAAATTCATATTTTGTATCCGTCTTCTCCCAAGAAACTAATGGAAATATCGACATTAATGGTGATGGAGATGAGGGGAAGGAGGACTCCAAGCTGACTATAAGCAAAGGTCTGGTAAGAGAGCACTTAGCCAAGTTACAGGAAACCAAGTCCCCAGGACCAGATGATTTACACCCTAGAGTCCTGAAAGAGATAGCAGAGGAAATAACAGAACCCCTTGCTATAATCTTCGGTAAGTCATGGGAAACCGGAGTGGTCCCTTTAGATTGGAAAAGGGCAAATGTTGTCCCCATCTACAATAAGGGGAAAAGGGACGATCCAGGAAATTACAGGCCGGTAAGTCTGACCTCGATAGCAGGAAAAATCTTTGAGCAAATTGTCAAGGAACATTTACTTCGGTACTTGGATGGGAAGGCATTAATTAACCAGAGCCAGCACGGCTTTATGACCAATAAATCTTGTCAGACTAACCTGATTTCCTTCTACAACAAAATCACTGAATGGTTGGACCAAGGGAATGCCGTGGACATAGTATATCTTGACTTCAGTAAGGCATTTGATAAAGTATCAAATAACCTTCTTATTGAAAAAATGATTAAGTATGGCTTTGACAAAAAATCAGTTAGGTGGCTTCACAACTGGCTTAATGATCGGGCACAACGAGTAATACTAAATGGCTACACATCCAACTGGAAGAAAGTCAAAAGCGGGGTGCCGCAGGGCTCTGTTCTGGGCCCAGTACTTTTTAATATCTTTATAAATGATCTGGACGATGGAATTATTGGGGAACTCATAGAATTTGCAGATGATACGAAGATAGGAGGAATAGCCAACACTAGAGAGGAGAGAGAGTGTATTCAAAAGGACTTAGACACACTGGAACAATGGGCGGAGGCGAACAAAATGGTATTTAACAGGGTCAAATGCAAAGTTCTACATCTGGGTAACAGAAATGTAAAAAACATATATAGTATGGGAGGAATAGAACTAAGTGATAGCATAGGGTAAAAGGACCTGGGCATAATAGTAGATCACAAATTCAACATGAGCCAACAGTGCGGTGCTGCTGCAAAAAAGGCTAATAAAATTCTGGGATGTATTAAGACAAGCATTGAATCTAGATCAAGAGAGGTCATTATTCCGCTGTCCTCTTCCCTGGTCAGACCACACCTGGAATACTGTGTACAGTTCTGGGCGCCTCAATTCAAGAAAGACATCGATATATTGGAGCAAGTCCAGAGAAGAGCAACCAAAATGGTGGAAGGTCTGCAAACCATGTCCTATGAGGAGCGGCTAAAAGAACTGGGATTGTTTAGTTTGCAGAAGAGAAGGCTGAGGGGAGATTTAATAGCAGTCTACAAATATCTGAAAGGTAGTCACAGTGCAGAGGGATCGACCCTATTCTCATTAGCACAAGGAAGTACAAGAAGCAATGGGATGAAACTAAAGGGAAAGAGATACAGATTAGACATTAGGAAAAACTTTCTGACAGTGAGGGTAGTGAGAGAGTGGAATAGACTGCCACGGGAGGTGGTGGGCGCTCCATCAATGGAAATCTTCAAGCGGAATCTGGATAAACATATGGCTGGGATGATTTAGGAAAACCTGCACTCGCAGGGGGTTGGACCCGATGGCCCTTGAGGTCCCTTCCAACTCTACCATAAGAAAAAAAAAAAAAAAAAAAAAATCCCATTGTCCAACGTCTGGAATAGGGTCATGGCCTTGTACTCATAAATCAGTCGCTGTTTCCTTGATTTAAAGTTCCCTTTTAAGATCAAGATTTTCATGTCATTGATGATGTTGTGGTCTTCCTGGCAAAAATGATTTGGCACAGGAAGTTCATTTCTCTGTTGTTTGATTGTATGGCGATGTGAATTAATTCTCATTCTGAGTTTCTGACCAGTCTCTCCAACATACAGATTTTCAGTGGAACATTTGGTGCAAATGATCAAATACACTACATTAGGTGTGTTACAGGTGAACACACCTGGAATTTTATATTCCCTGTTAGAGTTAGGTATCTCTATCCTGTCAGTGGTCAGTATGTGCGGGCAGGTTTTGCACCTCTTCTGTCCACATGGAAATGTTCCTGTGTTAGTTGGAGGTGACAGTGAGCTGCTAATAACCATATTCCTGAGGTTTGGTGGCTGTCTGTAGCATAGGAGAGGGGGGGGTCAGAAAATATGGATTTTAGACGGTTGTCTTTTTGCAGTAGTGGATGTAATTTGCGTGTGATACCTCTCAGCGTCTCCAGGTGGGGGTTGTATGTAATGACCAGGGGCACCCGATTGTTCTCCTGTTTGGTATTGTATCTTAATAACTCCGATCTTGGTATTCTGGTGGCTCTGGTGATTTGGTTATCAACTGTTCTTGGATGGTAACCCTGCCTCAAACAAACATTTTCCTTTTACCAGATGATAAACGGTCATTTTTTTAGGGGACATGCTCAGAATCATAACAAAGAAAGCAAGGACATTAATGGATGTTAACTGATAAATTTTTGTCCACTTTTACTATAGTCATACATACATAGGCATGTGATAGGTTTCCTTTTTTTTTTTCACTTTATTTCCCACCAGTATTGTGACCCCACCCCAGGGGTGAACCTAGGATTTCTGCTGCCTGAGGCGGACATCAGAATGCCGCCCCCCCCCGAGGAGGGGGTGGAGTGGAGGGGGCGGGGTCGAACGGAGGGGGCTGTGCGGGCCTAGCGGAGGGGGCGGGGTTGAGTATTAGGGGCGGCCGCTGGAGCAGCGCTGCGCCCACAGGGCCGCGCTAATCCACCACTCGGTGACGGCGATGCTAAGCCAGTCCAGGACAGCTTGTCCTGGACTGGCTTAGGTCAGCAAAAATGCCACCCTCCCCCGGGGCCCCGGCATAGCGCCGCCTGAAGCGGTCACTTCAGGTCGCCTCATGGGAGGTGCGGCGCTACCCCACCCTGACAATGAAGACACACGGTCCCTATGGGAATCTAAGATGTGGCTTTCAATGACATATGTCCTATAATGGCTTCATCATTTCTTTTACTACCCAAGTCTACCTTACAAAGTCTCATTTATAGCCCATCAAAACGAAAGGTCAGTATATCTGCACCTCCGACTTTAGCACCGGTTACTAATGAAAATGATTACAATACCCAAATTAAAATCTAAAATGTCAAGACGACTGGTAATTTGATGGGTTCACCCCCTAACAAGTTCCTTCGTGTATTGTAAAAAGCTTTCCAAAACTCGGGCTTTTGTCTGACATATAAGATAAAATATATTTACTGTAGGTTTTTTGTGTGTCGGCTTTTGAGAGATGAACAGATTTCGTATTAATTATTTAGGAATCATTTATGAGATGGGATTTGCAATCCTCAGAGCAGTGAGTTGGAAAATAGTATCCGGCAGGTTTTCCTTGCTAAGTTTTTGAAAGCGGAGAATGTAAATGGAATTTCTTATTTTAAAATCTTCGAGAAACCACAACTTCCGAAAAATGATTTATTTTTTCCTACAAGATTCCATTCGTCGACTCTCGGGAGATCACACTAATAAAATCAGGTCACCAAAGAGAAGGATCTAATGTTAAGAGCCGGCCATAACATTGGAAGGATTGCCTTTCATGTCATGTTGCTGTCTGCTGACATAACAAGATCTGAACTTTCCAATGTGGTGAAAATTGGCTTTGGGACTTCTAAATGTTCTTAGCTAATTTCGAAAACAGAAACTTTTAACTTTGATGAAAGCACTTAGGTTCCCAGGCGGCCTGGTTTTCCCATGACAATCCACTTTCCACTCCATATCTGATAATGCTTTGTTGTAATGGATTTGTCATTTACATTCAGGAGTCAAGTAGCATGACCAATATGGTACTTGTTACTCTAAAGTAAGCTACAGCATGGAGTTATGGGTCACAGCTAATCTGAGGTCAAATGGATGGTCCCATTCTTTAAAAGGTTTGTCTACTACTTTCCATATGCCAAATTGAGTCATATGGAAACCATAGAGGGGGTCTCTCATGCGAGACCACCTATACCATATACCAACACTAACTTAGAGAACTGCTAAGAATAATTCAAATAACTAAAGTTTGAGAAAACCTCAGATGACTCATAGTCTAAAAGTTTGGTTTTGTGGAGAATCAGGGTGCTGAAATGAAGAAACAAACATGGTCAGCTTAGGCCTGGTTGACATCTGTATTCAGTATTCCATTCAGGGAGTCCACTTGGGGACCCCCCCAATTGGAATACCGAACGCATTGACAAGCGGCCAGCTTATGAAAGCACACAGACCCCATAGACTATAATGGGTCCGTGTGTTTTCCATGCGGTGTTCATATGGAAAATGTGGAGAGAAAAGTACTTCATGAACTACTTTCCTCTCTGCATGACTCGTGCTGACACTGCGTGGAAAACGCACGGACCCCATGACAGTCTATGGGGTCCATGTGCTTTCAATGCTCACCATTTGTCATTGGTATTCCATTTGAGGGGTGCCTAAATGGAATAATTGAACACAGATGTGAACCAGGCTCATCTGTGTCCACTATGTTTTATAGATAGGTTCCTAGGAGCCCTGATATTGTTCTACACTGTGTTTTATAGATAGGTTCCTAGGAGCCCTGATAGTGTCATACACTATGTTTTATAGATAGGTTCCTAGGAGCCCTGACAGTGTTCTACACTATGTATTATAGATAGGTTCCTAGAAGCCCTGATATTGTTCTACACTGTGTTTTATAGATAGGTTCCTAGGAGCCCTGACAGTGTTCTGCACTGTGTTTTATAGATAGGTTCCTAGGAGCCCTGACAGTGTTATACACTAGAGATGAGCGAACAGTGTTCTATCGAACACATGTTCGATTGGATATCAGGGTGTTCGCCATGTTCGAATCGAACACCGCGTGGTAAAGTGCGCCAAAATTCGATTCCCCTCCCACCTTCCCTGGTGCCTTTTTTGCACCAATAACAGCGCAGGGGAGGTGGGACAGGAACTACGACACCGGGGGCATTGAAAAAAAATTGGAAAAAGTCATTGGCTGCCGAAATCAGGTCACCTCCATTTTAGACGAATAGTGGATTTCAAATCCGGGTCATATGAGAATGTGAACTTTGTGACTATGAGACAGGGATAGCTGTACAGGCAGGGATAGATAGGGATAACCTTTATTTAGGGGGGAATGTTATTAAAAATAACTTTTTGGGGCTCTATCGGGTGTGTAATTGTGATTTTTGTGAGATAAACTTTTTCCCATAGGGATGCATTGGCCAGCGCTGATTGGCCGAATTCCGTACTCTGGCCAATCAGTGCTGGCCAATGCATTCTATTAGCTTGATGAAGCAGAGTGTGCACAAGGGTTCAAGTGCACCCTCGGCTCTGATGTAGCAGAGCCGAGGCTGCACAAGGGTTCAAGCGCACCCTCGGCTCTGATGTAGGAGAGCCGAGGGTGCACTTGAACCCTTGTGCACCCTCGGCTCTGCTACATCAGAGCCGAGGGTGCGCTTGAACCCTTGTGCACACTCTGCTTCATCAAGCTAATAGAATGCATTGGCCAGCGCTGATTGGCCAATGCATTCTATTAGCCCGATGAAGTAGAGCTGAATGTGTGTGCTTAGCACACACATTCAGCTCTACTTCATCGGGCTAATAGAATGCATTGGGCAGCGCTGATTGGCCAGAGTACGGAATTCGGCCAATCAGCGCTGGCTCTGCTGGAGGAGGCGGAGTCTAAGATCGCTCCACACCAGTCTCCATTCAGGTCCGACCTTAGACTCCGCCTCCTCCAGCAGAGCCAGCGCTGATTGGCCGAATTCCGTACTCTGGCCAATTAGCACTGGCTAATGCATTGTATTGGCGTGATGAAGCAGTGCTGAATGTGTGTGCTTAGCACACACATTCAGCTCTACTTCATCGGGCTAATAGAATGCATTGGCCAATCAGCGCTGGCCAATGCATTCTATTAGCGTGAACTGAGTTTGCACAGGGGTTCTAGTGCACCCTCGGCTCTGCTACATCAGATTGCTACATCTGATGTAGCAGTGCCGAGTGTGCATCAGATGTGTAGTTGAGCAAAACTGACTCAGCACTGCTAAGTCTCTGCATTCGCATAGGAATGCATTGGCCAGCCTTCGGCCAATCAGTGCTGGCTCTGCCGGAGGAGGCGGAGTCTAAGGTCGGACCTGAATGGAGACTGGTGTGGAGCGATCTTAGACTCCGCCTCCTCCAGCAGAGCCAGCGCTGATTGGTCGAGTTCCGTACTCTGGCCAATCAGCACTGGCCAATGCATTTCTATGGGGAAAAGTTAGCTTGCGAAAATCGCAAACTGACAGGGATTTCCATGAAATAAAGTGACTTTTATGCCCCCAGACATGCTTCCCCTGCTGTCCCAGTGTCATTCCAGGGTGTTGGTATCATTTCCTGGGGTGTCATAGTGGACTTGGTGACCCTCCAGACACGAATTTGGGTTTCCCCCTTAACGAGTTTATGTTCCCCATAGACTATAATGGGGTTCGAAACCCATTCGAACACTCGAACAGTGAGCGGCTGTTCGAATCGAATTTCGAACCTCGAACATTTTAGTGTTCGCTCATCTCTATTATACACTATGTTTTATAGATAGGTTCCTAGGAGCCCTGACAGTGTTCTACACTATGTTTTATAGATAGGTTCCTAGGAGCCCTGACAGTATTCTACACTATGTTTTATAGATAGGTTCCTAGGAGCCCTGACAGTGTTCTACACTATGTTTTATAGATAGGTTCCTAGGAGCCCTGACAGTGTTCTACACTGTTTTATAGATAGGTTCCTAGGAGTCCTGACAGTGTTCTACACTATGTTTTATAGATAGGTTCCTAGGAGCCCTGACAGTGTTCTACACTATGTTTTATAGATAGGTTCCTAGGAGCCCTGACAGTGTTCTACACTATGTTTTATAGATAGGTTCCTAGGAGCCCTGACAGTGTTCTACACTGTGGTTTATAGATAGGTTCCTAGGAGTCCTGACAGTGTCATACACTATACTAGATCACTGTAGGAGTAAATAATACTAAAACATAACTTTTACTGATATTTGTTTAAAATTAGCCTAAATAAAATGATAACACAATTGCAGTATGACTTCACTATTATCAGGCAACAATTAATATTTTTATTGCCTTCCCTATACAGTCATCTACAAAATATCTTTTTTTCCATATGTAGCTCTCAGATAGTTTGTTGAGAACCACACAGTTTACCCCTTGATATCTGGGTACTAACAAATGCAGAGAACAGAGACCCAGTTGATCAGGTAGAGGGGAAACCAGGGACCTCTAAAGCAAATGAGGAGAACCTGGTAACTTAGTATAGCAAATCCAGATACAGATAGATGCCTAGAAGCCCTGATATTGTTCTCCACTATGTTTTATAGATAGGTTCCTAGGAGCCCTGACAGTGTCATACACTATGTTTTATAGATAGGTTCCTAGGAGCCCTGATATTGTTCTACACTATGTTTTATAGATAGGTTCCTAGGAGCCCTGACAGTGTTATACACTATGTTTTATAGATAGGTTCCTAGGAGCCCTGACAGTGTTCTACATTATGTTTTATAGATAGGTTCCTAGGAGTCCTGACAGTGTCATACACTATGTATTATAGATAGGTTCCTAGAAGCCGTGATATTGTTCTACACTATGTTTTATAGATAGGTTCCTAGGAGCCCTGACAGTGTTCTACACTATGTTTTATATGACTTAATATGAAGCTCATGGACTCCAATGCAAAATCTATATCATGCCCCCCAACTATAATGTATCATTTATAGCATTGGTCTCCTCATATTGTTAAGAAACACCTTATGGTGCGATCGCACCCTCTGCACACCTTCAAGTCACACTCCGTCCTACTGAACCTAAGATGCACATGAGTCGTGGCCATGATGTGCAAAAAAAATCTACTGTGAGTCTAGTTTGGCTACAGGTTGCTACAGGTCAGTAAAGTGTAGCACTACTCAGAGATATGCTGAGAAAGAGTCTCACCGCACAGAAGGGTTAGTGTTTTTTGTTGCTATCTGTAACATCCAGATGGGATTTTCTCTTAGAGACTGTGATCAGTTTATCAAACTTTAAGTGGAACCACAATAAATTGCACCTCTATAAAGATATGTAACGCCTGTAATGTAAAGTCTGTTAGCCACTGACAAGCTCGTTTCCCCTGGAAAGACTGTTGTAACCCCCCAGCCAGTTGCCTGTTACAGGATCTGTGCAACTGCCAAGTATTTTGCCTTATGTTCGGAGCAAACATCTATCAGTTCTTTGCTGTGTCCAGTTTCTTTGGGGTCCTGAGACCAACTACTAAAATGGGCAGTAATTCTGGCAAGAACTGGAGGACTATCAATATAGAAAGATGTAAATACTTATTTTTCCTGCAGCGCTGTGGTATACATATGGGGTGTAGAGAGGTAACAGTTGCAACTAGTTCTGGTGCTTAAGGGGGCATGAACAACCCTCTGCCACATAAGAAGACCATAATATTATATATGGCCTTTAGTAGTTCAGTAGCCCTGGGCAATGTTACATCTAAGCTCTGGATAGGAAAGAGTTAAAACAGCACATTAGTGCTAAGGGACTTCTCTGCTGCAGTATATGCATTGCATGGCATTATTGGCTGTCTGTACACTTCAGTGGAATCTGTCAGACATTGGCTCTTGACCATAAAATTTCTTCAACGAAGACCTTTCACCATCTCCAACACTTTGAATTCTTGTGCTGTTCCACTGGTTTCGGCACTGTTGGAATTTTTTCTCTAGCCCGCACTGGTCCTGAGAAATCAGTGCAGTTGTTTTCAGCACACAGTATGCTAATTAGGCGCTGTACTGTCAGTTGGGCAGTCCTGGAAAGGAGCACACAGACAAACATGGAACACGCACCTGTATGGTTGACCTATCGGGATCGGAAAAGATCGGATTCCAATCGGCGATCGAGTAAATTTCACGATCGCGATCGGAATTCCGATTCCGATCTTTTCCGGTGGGATCAAGGTCGGAGGTTATTTCCCACAATGCTTGACTACTGGCCAATCATTGTGGGAAAAGCTAACATTAGGGTTGAGCGATTGGGATCGGAAAAGATCGGATCCCGATCGGCGATTGAGCAAATTTCACGATTGCGATCGGGATCGGCTGGAAAATAATCGAAAATCGCATTTTAAAAACAATCCTAAAATCTCAAGATCGGCTCAACCCCACCCACCTGACAACAGAGAACCTACTGTGTGATGAAATTAACAGCACTGATTGCTCAGGAATGGTGGGGGCTAGAGAAAAAAATTTCAACTGTGCCAGGATCAGTGGAGCCACGCCTATTGCTGGATGCAAAGAGCTGGACTTGGTGGAGCTGATCTTTTTGGACATCAACATTAGCCGCATATTAGTCACAACTATTATTAAATCCAATTAGCAGAAATACACACAGTTCAGTATAATAATGACTTCTAAGTGACTTTGACCTAAATTGCTATTAAATACCAGTTTTCTTATTTAGTGACCCCCGCAGAGCAGATACAGGCTATATGTATTATTTATTACAGAGTCTAAAGATAAAGCCACTTTTACTCTTATTAGTTCTGCGCAACTCAACAAAAGCCGTTGCGTTATGAGAAGTTTACTGAGGCTTAAAATGTTAATTACAAGAATCTAATACGTTGCAGCCGCATCAAAGAATCAGTTTTATCAAATTAATTCTAACAGTGCATGTTCCATATACAGTGCCATTTATATCACTGCTGTCCAGGACTGATCTCACCCATGAAATAGAGGTTAGATACAGCTACCACCATGGCGCGGAGCCTCAGTCTTCATGCTGTTAGGATAATAAGATTTTCCAACATTAATTTTATAAGCTGCGGACTATATATTATTTGTTCTGTTTAGTTCAGGTGAAAGCATCAGAATAATCAAAGTTATGAGACTCCTGTTAACCATTTAGATAAGATGTATCAGCAATTTTCCAAAGTCATACTACTACTGTGCCTCCGTAGTAGTAGGGAAGATCCTAGAAATAGTTGCCCTCCATCTCCTAAGGTGGGCACTTTGGCCCTTTTACTAGGACATAGGCCAGTTTTATGGAGTTGGACGAGTCAGGGTCAAGATGGAGACCAGCTTTTCCTGGTTCTGCCAATGGTGGTGGTTATCTCTTTCCTGATAAACCCCCCATAGGCCCATTATGGTAGAGAAACGGGAGGCTGCACTGATGGTGAACATGGTGGTTGTAGGTCACCTTGGGGCACAGCATTGTACATATGTGCCAAGTTGCCGGGATAGTTATATTTTTTAAGCTAACCCTTGTAAATATTTTTTGACATGGTCTCCAAGAGTGAGAACAGCAGATGTTTGTTTTTTTGTAAATTGACCATTACATATTAAATTAAGTTTAGGTAATACTCACCATTTCTTGATCCTTGCTCCTCTTCTGTATGTCCTACTGAACTTTGAGTCTGGAATCTTCTGCACGTAAAGTTTTGATGCTAGTTGCCATATGGACATATCATTCAGCAGCATTTCCCACCAGACCATGCATGTCATATCCTGAGATTCACCTTGAGAAGATCCACCAGTAGGGTTGAGCGATCGGGATCGGAAAAGATCAGATTCCGATCGGCGATCTTTTCCAGCGGGATCAAGGTCGGATGTAATCTCAAGAATGGCTCAACCCTAAAAGTGACTTTTCCCATAGAGAAGCATTGACTAGGATTCAGCGATCGGGATCAGAAAAGATTGGATTCCGATCGACAATTGAGCAAATATCGCAATTGGGATCGGCTAGAAAATTATCGTAAATCGGATTTTAAAATCGATTCTGAAATCTCAAGATCGGCTCAACCCCACCCACCAGCTCTATCAAGTGATGTCCAACAGAAGTGAGAGAGAAGAAACTGGCAGAAAAGGATAAGAGGAAGCATGAGATATGTCTTCTTCTGTACTAACCAGCCCACAAGAATGATTGGGCAGTGTGAGCCACAGTAGTCATGTGGAAACATGGTGATCCAGTGGGCATAGATATGGGACACTAAAGGGCAATATACCATGTGGATGACACTACAGGGGACATTATAATGTGTGGGGGACATTATAAGGGACATCATTCTTTATTGGAGCACTAAGAGGACGTTATACTGTTTGAGGGCACTCAGTGGAATTAAAACATGTGGGAGACACTAAGAGGGCATTACACTTTAAGGGCACACTAAGGGGACATTACACTGTGTGAGAGCACAAAGAGGACATTACACTTACAGAAAACTAACGGCATTATAGGAAGCCTGGCATATTACAAGTAGTGTTTTTGTCCTGTAAATAGGGAAAGTGGTCTGTAAATAGAGGGCATGGACTAAAATTTTTGGCACCGGAACTGGGACTTCTTTTTTACATGGAGTATAAACAATTGAATATTTTGAGAAACATACTCAAATCCATGTAACAGCCACTGGTACGTTTTACAATCAGTAAGCACAGATGTTATTTGCAGGAGGTGTTGGGCGGAGTCATGATCCTGAAACAAGGATGAGGCACCGGGACAGGAAGTGTGTCTCAGACTACCTCTGACTTCCCGTAAGCACTGTAGCTAAGGGCAGGTTCACACCTGCGCCCGATCTCCGCTTTAGCCAATCTGGCGGGTTTTCATCTTCTTTCCCAAGAAACTGGGCAGGAGACGGAAACCCAGCAGTCAGTTTTCAAACCCATTCACTTGAATGGGTTTGCAAAGTGACTGCCCGTGTGCATCTTCTGCCTGTCCGCGATGAAAACTTTTTTTTAACTGGACACAAAGTCGGACAAGCAGGACTTTGTGTCCAGTTAAAAAAATGGTATCACCGAGGAGAGGCAGAAGACGCACAGGGGCGGTCACTTTACAAACCCATTCAAGTGAATGGGTTTTGAAACTGACCACTGGGTTTCCATCCTCTGTCCAGTTTCTTGGGGCGTAAGACGGAAACTGGCCAGATTGGCTAAAGTGGAGATCGGGCTCAGGTGTGAACCCACCCTAAGATGTAGTCACTCATTGATCAAGAAATGGAGCCCAGCCAAAGTGTACACCTTCTGTCAGCTCTTCAAAGTGCACTTAGCTGCTGAGCCCTGATAAACACTAGAACATGGTTCTTATCTCTGTTATCTCTGGATACAAGTCCAGGATGCAAGTCCAGAGATAACAGAGTGCAGTTTAGTTTCTGGAGAACACTTCTAGCCTGACCTTTGCTTCACAAAGGCTAAGCCAACCCACCAACTGAAATCAGAAAGTGAAGGAGAGCAGGTGAAGCCCTTAGACAAGAAAAGAACCAAAGATGTAAAATAACTAATCCTAGTTTGTGTACAGTACACAGTTACTAGAAAAAGATCACCTTTGTTTCTTTTTGTGTTCTGGAACCTTCACAGTTTTCCCCAAACATTACTTTAATATATACAGATGTTTTCTGCCCCCTTTACCTTTCATCCTCACTGAACATGTCCAGACATATGCCACAAATAAAATCTGGGGTATTTTTTACCTCAGAGCTGTATTCACAATTCTGCTGATTGCTCCTTTAAACACTTGACAACCTTGCTGACTGATACCCCTACAATAGCTTATCTGAGCCCCCATAATGTAGTGCAACAGTTAGTGTTTCCTACATCAAATAACAGGGTATAGAGTATGATGTAAAGACTGTACATCCAAAAATACAACTCACCAGGACAAGCCCTGCGATGACATTGGGATTCAGCCTAGTAATATTAGAGCTCCACAGACTTTACACCCAGGATTGGTTATTTGAAGAATGAAAACCTGACGATTAATCTTTGGGATATGAAGCAGATCCTTTATTTTAGCTGCCTTCACATTTTACTGTGATTGCTCTCCTGCATGGAAATCTCATTTATATGATTCAAAAATTCATTGACTTAATTAGGTTGGAATGAATATTGAATATGAATAAGACATTGACTCAAAAAGGTCCGGAATTAATTCAATTTATTGGAAAAATACATAGTATAATAAAGACATAACTTAAAGGAGTTGTCCCATCCCAGACAGCACCTTTGTTCCAAGTAGCATGTCCACCCTGGCATGGGACTCTTGGATCGTAGTCATGAGGTCCATCCAAACCTCCCCCCACAGTCTCGGTCATGAATTCTAGGTCTCAAAAAAAGTGAGCGGAGTGATGGCTTATCTCCTGACTGCAACAATAACATGTGGACTGACTTGTACTGGTAAACTAGAGTTCTCCAACGTCCCCCTTCTACCATACTAAGGAAGAAAGGGAACTTCCTGTCTCCTCCAAATGAGATGAGATCATGCATGACTCAGTTAATAAGTCTACTAACATGATGCAGATTGAAATACTAATTTGGCAATTAAATCCGCATCATGTTAGTAGGTTTATTAACTGAGTCATGCATGATGTTAAGGGGGCTGTGCCTAGAGGGCGGCATACAGAGGCACTGTTCTCCTAATTGCATCCTGGAGAATAGATTTGCATATTTTTTACACAGAATCCCTAGTGGAGCAGAAATGATTTGTAAGTCTCTGTACTGCCTATGTAGGCACACACTCTCCCTAATGTGTACGATTATCCCCTGACCCTGGTCTATAGTCTCTCACTCTGACAAATCATTATCCCTGTGCTTTGCTGAGGAGGTCCAAAAGACCGAAACAGCACTGTCCATAGCTGGGAATCTGTTCCTTTTGGAATAGAAATACTAATTTGGCAATTAAATCCGCATCATGTTAGTAGGCTTATTAACTGAGTCATCCTACTTACATCCTAGAGAATAGATTTGCATATTTTTAAGCTTAATATGGGAATAGTTACAGTATAAAAACCCTATGTGAGTATACAAACTGTCTTTCTGTAAGGACTCTACCAGTGGGGTAACTAAAGTCTTGTGTGCAATCTTTTGTCCAGGCCCCTACCTCATCCCTACAGTGAATTCTTGATAGTGATGGTTACGGGTGCTAGGGAGTTTAATCCACCTTAGTGTGGTTCAGGTAATCTGTGGGTCTCCTTGGTTTATGAGCCAGATGGAAGCTACAATCTCAATACTGATGCCAGTGCTTATGGGCCCACTAAGGCTCCTGGGCCCCGGTGCCACTGCACACTCTGCACCCCCTCAAGTTACACCCCTAGATACTATTGGATTAATGGGCACCTGTTGGCTTAGGGTAAGTTCACATAGCAGAAAGTGAAGAGATTTCTTTGTGTGGCTTTCCGCAACGGGATGCCGATGCGGTGCATCAGCATTCCATCACGGCATCCTGCTCCTGATTAGGCTCGGATGAATTGGCCTAATTAGAAGGGTGTCTCAAGCCGTGGACACTGCGGCTGACTCAGACACGGAATCCATGTTAAGATAGGTCATGTCGCATTTTGTTTCTGCTAGCTGAAATAAATCGGTAGTGGAAAAAAACTGCGAATGACTCCTATTTAAATGAATGGGAGGCATTTTTGTAGGTGAATTTCGACACTAATTTTCGCGTCCAAATATGCCTGCAAAAAACTCCATGTGAACATACCCTTTATTGCACATTTTCTTCCATTTCCTTTGTATCAAGCCCAATTCTGTCAATATAGTGTCCCAAATATTGTCTTCTATATCTTGAAAGATAACATTGTTTTCTGGATAAAAGTCACTCTGATTTAATTCCTGCTATTAGAGAATCTCCTGTTTCATTTTTCCTTCCCCATTCTCTTTCGGAGTTAATAGCGAGGGGTCCTTGGTTCTAGCGAATCAATTACTGCACGACCATCATGTTCTTAAGTATTAGGGCCAGCAGAGTGCAAGGATGGAAGGGGGTTGTCTGCTTTAGAAAACCCATTTTCAAATACCTTACTTGAAATTTCTAAGTGATGACCTTTATCTACAGAATTACCTAGAGGAAAGACTGGCTATAAAAGAGCATCTCTCAGTCTGGAGGACCCTGCATGGCCCTGAATCACAAAAACAAGCCATTGAGCACCATGTAAAGCTTCATGCCACTGTGGTGTCATGGCAGAGAAATTGGACAGATTTCCCCCACTGTTTGCTGGTGATCACTGGGGATCCAAAAAAATGGAATATTCTGTGTTTAACCTGCCCTATGAGATTGATGAACTATCTCTTGGATACATGGGACCCCCATAGATCAGGTAATTGAATGACTCTGAAAGTCACGCATAGTGCTGGACATTATACAGTGGCTGTACTTGGTATTGCACCTCAGTTCTTTTCACTTGAATAGGACTGAACGGCTACCAGGCCATGTGAGCAATGGATATGACCTGTAAAATGGTGGCGATGATAACAGAGAGCAGGCATGGCTTCAAGCAATGGATGTCAGATCCCGCTGATCTTCATTTGACGACTAGTAGGGTTTCCGATCTTGAGATTTCAGGATCGTTTTTAAAATCCGATTTCCGATCATTTTCCATCTGAACACGATCCCGATCCCAATTCCGATCCTAATGCAAGTCAAGGTTTTTTTTTTAATGATCGAAGATCAGATTTTAAAAATGATTTTATTCACTACACAGCATGGAGTCCAAAAATTGAAGGCTTCAATTTTTGGACTCCATGCTGTGTAGTGATTAAAAAATCCGCCGGCTACTTAGTCCCCCCTGGTGTCCGCTTACCTGCACAGATCCACTGCTGCAGCCACTCCCCATTCTTCTTAGTCCTCTCCTCTCTCATTCACCTGCCTTCAGAGTGCCGTGTGCACCCCCTGCCTCCCTAGGCTAGTGCTACTGATGATGGGAGTAGGTGGGGCATGTTGTGGCTTAGGAGAGTGTGGGCAAGTACAGGGCAGGTAGACTTGAGTGCATCACTTACGTCTCCCCTCCCAGTACCGTGAAGGCATGTGAATGAAAGAGGAGAGGACCGAGAAGAACAGGGAGCGGCAGAGGATCTGTGCAGGTAAGTTAAGTGATCAGGATCGGAATTCCGTTCCCGATCTTTTTTTTAGGAGGGATCAGAACCCGATCGCGATCATGAAATTTACTCGATCGCCAATCGGGATCCGATCTTTTCCTATCCCGATCGCTCATCCCTAATGACTAGAGGTGAGATAATGGATTCAGATCAAACTGGATTTGACCTGAGTTTTGGGCTTGACATGAACACAAAAACTTTTCAGGTTCGTCACCCATGAATCACCATTATACTCTGGGGTGTCTTCTGAACCCAACGTATTATAAGTCGAGGCCCAGAGAAGGTACAGTGACACAATAAAAACTTAGTCACCCTGCCTCACTTCTCCTTTGCAATTTTTGGTGCTCCCTCAGTTTCAGTGACAGGGTCATTTGGGTTCCCCAGGTCAAATGGGGCACACCAACATCATGATGTTAGTACACCCCATGTGACCGCTGAGGCTCAATCACAGGCGTCAGTGGCCCGCTGGGCGGCAAGGAGTCCAGATAAGAACCTTAGGGAGCACTAGACGCTGCAAGGAAGCCCAGAAGAGGTGAGGCAAGGTGAGTATAAGTACTTATTATGCTTCCACACTTTCTCTGGACCAGATCTATGGTCTGAAGAGACCCCCGTGGTATAATAACAACATTTTCAGTTTGTGCCGAACAGGTTTGGGCCAAAACTAAACAGATGGACAAATCCAAGAATATTCATTGAAAAGAAATCTTGTGAGATTCGTCCATCTCTAACAGTAACTAATTCTATGGACAAGTCATCAATCTTATAAGCCTGTGAAACCACTGTAAGGTTCCATTCAGACAGAGTTTTTGGCGCTGATTTTGACGCTGAACCCGAATTCAGTGTCAAAATCAGCGCCAAAAAACTCTGTGTGAATGGACCCTTAGACTGAGGTCCCACGTTGCGGAAATACAGCTTTTTTTGTTGCAAATTTTGCTACATTTTTTCGAGCCAAAGTCAAGAGTAGATTGAGTAGAAAGTAGAAGTATAAGAACTTCCTATGTATCTCCCATTGCTTTTGTAGCCATTGTTGGCTTTGGCTCAAAAAAATGCAGTTAAATCGGCAACAAAAAAAAACAGCTTTTCCACAGTTTACAAAAAAATTTTCAGCAGATATCATGGACTCTTCTGACAAATAGTTCTTTAACCCTATCATATTGTTCCAAAATAAATTCATTCTTGGACCCAACAGAACCCAACCATTCCACACTTTTGCACGTTACCCAGGTCAGATTATATCACCATTGGCAGATATAGGCAAATCCGCATCATGATAGTAGACTTATTAACTGAGTCATGCATGATGTTAAGGAGGCTGCCCTCTAGAGGGCGGCGTACAGAGTGTACTCTTCTCCTAATTACATCCTGGAGAATAGATTTGCATATTGTTTACCCAGAATCCGTAGTGGAGCAGGAATGACTTGTAAGTCTCCGTACTGCCTATGTAAGCGAACACTCTCCCTGATGTGTACAATTTTCCCCTGACCCTGGTCTTTAGTTTCTCACTCTGCCAAATCAGTATCCCTGCACTATGCTGAGGAGGACCAAAAGACTGAAACAGCGCTGTCCATAGCTGGGAATCTGTTCCTTTTGGAATAGAAATACTAATTTGGCAATTAAATCTGCATCATGATAGTAGGCTTATTAACTGAGTCATGCATGATGTTAAGGAATGCTGCCCTGTAGAGGGCGGCGTACAGAGTGCACTGTTCTCCTAATTACATCCTGGAGAATACAGTAGATTTGTATATTTTTTACCCAATGGCAGATATGTAAATCATTTTCCAAGAATTTCCTTAAATTTTTATATCTGGGGAGGAAATTATACAAGAAAAACTTTTATTTCTAGAATAACAACATTCAAAATTTATTTGTAGAATTCCAGCACAAAATATTATGAAGATTTGTATCATTTATACCGAAAGATACTTTTTTTAGGCCAATTTTATGCTTCTGTATATCCGATTAGCCATGTGAGAGACATAAAGATTACCCGTCTGCTTAGATAAAGGCAGCATCATTCACCTTGCATTCTTGCTTCAAGTATTATTGCCGTTTTCAAATGTGACTGAATACAAGTCTCTGAACTTTTCTTCCAGTTCATTTACATGGTTTATCTATCCACTGCGGCGAACAATATGGGAATGAACTTGTTTTTTGCTTCATCTTTATTGATTTATTAAAATTCTTCCTCCGGGTACTCCGGGGTGCTGCACACTCTTCAAAAGACATACTGTTGGGAAATGTAGATCGGGAACCCTATATGAGACAGTGACTGACTATGTCTGTAATGTGCTGTAGACTATGATGGCGCTATAATAAATAATGTAGAGCACTAGATACATAAGGGGAGATTTATAAAGATTGGCAGTCCAACTCTAGCCTTCATAACCCCATAGCAGGCATTTATGACGAGGTGTTACCTCCGGTGTTTCCATAGGTATAATTGACATGCTGCGATTTCCATAACTGTGCCCGTTTTTACCGCAAAGTGGGCAAGGAATTTTTCCCATGGCATTTCCACTGGTGGGCAAATCACGGCATTTCCATCCTGTAGGGCCCCGGCCTAAAACTTATTTTTTAAATTAGCCTGGGGAAGGTTAAAAAAAAAAAAAAAAAAAACCCACTCACCTGTCCCCGATGCTACGGTGTCTCCCAGCATGGTCCTGCTGCTTTTCTGTTGTCTTTGCTGGAAGTCCGTACCGGTTGTGACTTCCCATGTAGTCTTCCAACCTCCTGGGCGATAAGATTACATGGAGAGCGCTGACATTATGCTGCTTTGGTTAAATCGTCATGACGTTGGGGCCACTTTGGGCACCCCAAGTAGCCACTGAGGTCCAATCACAGACCCATTATATCCGCCAGGAGGCTGGAAGACAACCATGATGGAACAATGGAAATTGTAAGTGAGCCCATTAGGGGTGAAAGAAGGTGAGCATAATATTCTACCATTTTTCTACCCCACTTCTGGGCGTCCAGAATGAAACCTGAAATTTTGGGAAAATTTTGTGATGAACTTGGCTTGTTATGAACAGGTTTCATCATCTCTACCAGTAATAGTAGTCATGGACATAGAACATACTACCGTATACTGTAACACACTGTTCAATATTGTCAGTATTTATCATATTATAACCAGTGTTTATGGCCATAACTGGGGGCTTCCATGGCTAGTCACACAGATGGCGAACACATGTGGCTCCCAAGTTATTGGTTGGGGGCCACGGCTGAAGAATAAAGATAATGTTATTTTTGCCACACAGATACGAATTTAACATCATAAAAATACAACACAGGGCTCGTTCACATCTACACCCGGTCTCCGTTCATACAGGTTTCTGTTTCCTGAACAAAACAGAGCAGGAGACGGAAACCTGCAGGACTCTTTCATACCCATTCATTTGAATGGGATTGAAAGATGTCCGGCCGGGAGCGGTGGTGAGCGTTTTATGCTCTCCGCCGCAAAAAAGTTTTTTTTAAAACCAGTCACAGAGTCGGACATGCAGATGATCTGACTACACCTAGAATGTCTATAGTATGTACATTACAGCTTGTACTAATGAGACCCGTCGGGTATTTATTTAGGGACCTGATACACAACAATTTGTTGACCCAACAACATCAGATCAATTAATATGGCTGCTGCTTCATCATCTCTATGTAAATACTCTGGAGGGACTGAAGAAAAAGGCAGAAGAAGGTATCATTCATTTTTACATACATAAGCAAGAGCCTAAGTGATTTCCCAGACGTCTCCACCACTGGAAACAGTCAAACAAATACAATTATATCCTGTAATAGGAAGTATTAATTACAAGGGTATAGGAAAAGCGTCCTAAGATCCAATTTATTATACTCAGATTCTGTCTACAGAGTTGCATAGTCAGGCGGAATACAATCTACATATAGTTTAATAAGGGGGATTAAGAGAGATTCTCGGGAC
Source organism: Leptodactylus fuscus (assembly GCF_031893055.1). Taxonomy (NCBI): domain Eukaryota; kingdom Metazoa; phylum Chordata; class Amphibia; order Anura; family Leptodactylidae; genus Leptodactylus; species Leptodactylus fuscus. The sequence continues at coordinate 257,401,146 of NC_134266.1, read as the reverse complement.
TCCGAAGAAATTCAATGAAAAGAAGTCTACCACCTCTATAACTGTACATCAACTAGAGATGGGCGAATCGCTTCATCACAAGCCGGGTACAACCAGATTATCCCAAAGGATTTGGGTTTTAACAAAATGAAACAATTGGGAATTAGCCTCAGACTAAGTAGAATGGCTGCCACAACGTGCATTGTAGTAAATTATACTCAGGGGTATAAAAAAAAAAAAACAACAAAAAAAAACACATACTCATCTTCCCCCACCTCATGGCATCCAGCACTCTCCTGGTGACATCATGTGCCCAGGATCAACACTAAGGCCTGTCTCATATACACAGTATAGTGTCCCATAGTGGCCCCTCCACACAGTATAATGTCCCATAGTGGCCCCTCCATACAGTATAATATCCTATAGTGGCCCCTCCACACAGTGTGATGTCCCATAGTGGCCCCTCTACACAATATAATGTCCCATAGTGGCCCCTCCACACAGTATAATGTCCCATAGTGGCCCCTCCACACAGTATAATGTCCCATAACAGGCCCAGAACACAGTATAATGTCTCATGGGAGCTCCCACACACAGTATAATATCCCATAGTGGGCCCTCCACACAGTGTAAGTTCTCATAGTCCTATGGCGATCTTTGTAAATATTGAAACAATTTCGGGTTCAGCAGAACCTGAAATTTTGGGGGTTCACTACTCACAAACTATTATTAAACTTGGTGGTCTTTTCAGACCCTATAGTATAATAAGTTGAGTCCCAGGGAAAGTGTGAAACAAATAAAAAAAAACAAAAAAAAAAACAAAAAAAAACTTACCTCTCCTGAGCTCCAGCCTGACTCCTTGCTGTCTTCAGCCCTCTTCGATGATGTCACAGACATGGGTTATGCTGGTGTTATAATATGTCGTGTTCCTGGCCTTACTGATGTGACGTCTATGATGTCTCTAAAGGGGCTGAAGACAGCATGGAGTTGTGCCAAAGCCCAGGAAAGGTAAGTAACACTGTTTTTTGTGTGTGTGTGTTAGGATTGGGTCCCACAATATCATAGCGCACAGCGCCACCTGCGGGTCAGTCTAACCATCCAGCTTTCACCTTACTGAGCATGCTCAGACCTATTGGAGCTGCTCACAAGCTAAGTGCCATTTCTCCCCTATTGAGCATGAGCGGTGAGGTCATCACCACCGCCCCTATTGGGCGGGGACTTTCCTTTAAATAGTGTGAGCCGACGCCTGCCGGTGCTCACACTTCCACTAAAATTTCCTCAAAGTCCACAGAGTGAATGACAGTAGTTTTCAGGGATAGGCTCCAGTACTCAGGCAGGTTTCAGACTAGGCCTCTGTGTGGGGTTTCTCTGCTTCTCCTGGGTGCTGTTAGGTAGGACCTGTAAACCCTGAACCGTTAGATCTACACCAGGGCTAGGAGTGGTAGACACCGTTCCAGCTTGTAGATCTGCGGCAAGTATGGTCTCTGAGATAGCCTATGTGTACTGTCTGACTTCATGTATGGCTCCCGGCTGTGTGCGAGAGCATGGGTGTATGATGTCTCCAAGCTGTGTGCCGGAGCATGCAACCCCCTGGGGACTCCAAGCTGTGTGCAGGAGAATGTACTAAAACTTCCGTGGTGGCCCCTAGCTGTCGCAGGGGTAAGTGTGTGTGTTTGCTGGCCTGGAGTGAGTGTTAACCTTTGGCAGCCATGTGTGTTTAACTGGTACTGGTGCACCTGGCCAGTGAGCTAAACTGGCAGGATTTTAGTTGCACCATGTTCACATGGAGTGTCGCACAGTACACACTGTTCACATTGAGTTCAGGCTGCAGTGTCTTGCAGTAGTTCACATTTGAGTTCAGACATACAGCCGCCCACCATTGGGCCTGTGGACCTCGCTGTAGTGTTCTACAGCTAAGAGGTTCTGTAGTTTAAAAAAAAAAATAAAAAAAAAAAATTATATATATATATATATATATATATATATATACACACACACACACACACACACACACACACACACACACACACACAGAACCGTAGCAGTGTGTCACTTTCCCTGGACCTCCGCTCAGGACTGCCAGGCGAACCTCATGAAACAAATCTTGTGGGGCTCGTCCAACAAACACTCTTGCCGCTGGCCTTACTTACCGATCCTGTAACGGACCTGGCGGACAAAGGAGGATTGGAGGCTTCCATTAGCAAGATTGGTAATTAAATAGGGCCTATTTAAAAAAGAAAGCAGCAGGGGCCTATAAGGCCCTCTAAGGTCGGGGGCCTTGTCAGCAAAGGTGGTTTGTTGAGATGGGGACAATTTTTTATCAACTTTACAACCTCCCATTAGTGGATCATATCTGAAGGTATCACTTAGAGAACGAACAAGCAGTACAAGACACAAATAATACAGTATGTCTTCAACGCCGGTAACAAGCTTCCCAAGATCAGGCTATCCATTGGGTAATACCGGGAGGTGAAGGACACTGTCCAGAGAAGCTTAAACTATCTGACTGTAATTGGATACTTAGAATCACTGTAGGGGAAGAAACTCATTGATTAACAAGTCTTTGCAGTCAAGTGTATCTGACTGGAGACATGCAGAAGATATTTTAAGAAATTGCTTCTAGTACAAGGTGAGCTTTCTGATGAAATTTCAAGGCAAAAATGCAATAATATGTTTGCACAATAAAGAAAACACAAAGTTTTTGACATAAGGAAAAGGAAGAAAATGGTTCGGGTGGTAGATTACTGTTCCGTAAAATAAATGAGTTCTCCTGCGAGCCGCTATGGATTCACAATGGCAAACAGTAGGCTGATTTACATGAGCCACTAACTGAATAAAACACCTCTAGAGGTAAACCTGCACTCTGACTATAAGACGCAGCCCAGGAAAAATTAGGAAAAAATATTTTGTATTAAAGGGATCCTATCATTCAATCGCTTTTTTTTCTCTCTAACACGTCGGAATAGCCTTAAGAAAGGCTGTTCTTCTCCTACCTTTCGTTGTCTTCTCTGCGCCGCTGTTCGCCTAAAATCCTGGTTTTTCTCAGTATGTAAATGAGCTCTTTCACAGCACTGGGGGTGGGCCCTAGCGCTCAAACAGCACTGAGGGCATCCCCAATGCTGCCATCTTCTTCTGGAACAAGGTCTTCACTGCCTCTTCTTCCGGTGGCGGCTTCTGACTTCCAGGCCTCGGGCCTGTGGCAAAGCCGACTGCGCATGCTCGTGGCCACAAGAAAAATGGCCGCTTACATAGTATTGTAAGCGGGCATTTTCTCATTCTCTTTATATTATGTGGAGAGCACTATACTGTGTGGAGGGCAACAGTGGGGCATTATAGTATGTAAGGGCCACTGTGGAGCAGTATACTGTGCAGTGGCACTAACATAGTATTATACTGTGTGGGGAGCATTATACTGCGTTGAGGGCACCAGTGTGGCATTATACTATATAAGGGCCATTAAGGAGCATTATACTGTGCAGCAACACTAATGTGGGGGAGCTTTATACTATGTGGGTAGCACTATGGAGCATTATACAGTGTGGAGGGCACCAGTGGGGCATTATACTATATAAGGGCCACTAAGGAGCAATATACTATGCAGCGACACTAACATAGTATTATACTGTGTGTGGGAGCTTTATACTATGTGGAGAGCGTTATACTGTGTAGAGGGTACCAGTGTGGCATTATACTATATAAGAACCAACAAGGAGCAATATACTGTGTGGAGGGGTACTAATATGGCATTCTACTGTGTAGAGGGCAATAATAGAGCATTATGCCTTGTTTGGGTCACTAATGGAGCATTACACTGTGGGGAGCATTATGTACCATAACAGTGTGGGAAGCACTAATGGGACATTATACTGTGTAGGGGACAATAATTGGACATTATACTGTCGATAGGGCAGTAATCGGACACTATATTGTATAGAGGGAACTAATGGGGCCCACAGTATAATTCCCCATTAGTGTCCTCACACAGCATAACGTTCCTCAAAGACCCTAATGCGCACGCGCGCGCACACACACACACACCTGTCTTTTAGCATTAATACACTACTACAATTGAAGGCGTATGCAAAGCCATACTCAAGAAATCTTCTTATATATTTTAATATAAAAATTAAAAATTCTATGGTTCAGTACAATGATTGCAAACCTATGATACCTGTGTCAAAGGTTACACACCAAGACATATTTGGTAACACACATTGTCCGAGCCAAGTGGAAGCCACAGGGGCGCACCTTCCATGAAGCGACCTGGGGCATCATTGAATAAATTTGGGCAGCTACTGATGATATTGCAGCTACAAATAATTTTTAATTACCTGTTCACAATCTTGCCATGGCCGACCTCCACTACCTCCTATACACAGTGCTACACGCTGACAAACGCCAGGTAGCCATGTATAGTGCACCCTGGAGGTGGCACTAGATGGGTCATAAAATTATCTGTCACTACTCTGTGTGGGGGTGTGGGGGAAATAGGGTCATATACTGCGGGTGGGGGCCATAAATAGGGGATCATATGCTGTGGGGGGTAAAAATGGGGGTCATATACTATGTGGGGGCCATAAAAAGGGTTCTGATACTGTTTGGGGACCAAATTTGGGGGCAAATTTTGACACACGAGCTCATGAGGTTAGCCATGATTGGTTTAGAATATGCCCCTGTATGTATGATTCGGCAGTCATGTGATACCCCTTTGGAATGTAGTGATACATGGCTGCAGGATCTGACTACATGGACTTTTTTTGTAGTCTTTTACCATGGAGACACATAGCTCTGCACTGGAACGTTCTAAACAAAAATGTATTACATTTTGCACGAAGACTAAACACAAAGTTCCTTCGTTTCATATCTGAGCTGCATTAGAGCAATGTAAGAAATGGTTGCCAATGTGCGCCTCGCCTTTAGGTCTTGTACGGTCCCTGAAATTTGAGTTGAATCCATGCCAAAAACCAAATGACTTCTTCAGTGCAGCTATAGTAAATAAGCGAGGAAAGTGTCTGCAGTGAAGTCAGAGCATAAACAGCAGTCATAGAGATAATGGCGGTGTAATTAATGCTCCAATTACTAAGCTCCAAGCCTGCGTGGACTCATAACACTATGAAATAATACCGCTATAGCGCACTAAATCACTGGCAGAATACACTATCTTGCTGAATAAAGTCACAAACTTGGATACTTTGGCAAGGGCTATAGTCAAACAAGACAGAATTGCTATTAAGGTGATCATAAATAAGTGCGAGCAGAAGTATAACTTATAAGTGTACTAACCTTTCAGATGACTTCTCAAGATAAGCTGTCCCAGGCATGCATAGACGGTGTAACACTAATTGGCCATTACATGACTTTTTTATTGCATTTTTTCTTCAGTTTTCCCCTCTGCAGACTCGAATTAGCATTTTTTTCCCTGAGCTGATGAGTAAAGACGAGCTGCCATGATGTGTCCCATAGAAAACACACGAGGACAACTAGGAAATTTACTCCTTAACTTTCTCTCACTTGCTCAGAAACCTCAGCAGTATAGAGAAGCCATGAACAGGGTGTGATTTTTTTTTTTTTAGAAAATTATATCAGAACTGACATATCCGCATCCTGTGAAACAGGCGCATAGTCATCATCATGATAATTTCCACTTAAAGTTCTTTTTATTCATACAAGAATAAAGACAATTACATACAACAAAAACACGCCATTACCTGGTCCAATGTTTCCATTTAAGGCGTTTCCAGGTGCCCTCCGCATCATTACCCTTTTTTTGGTCAAGCAAATAAAAAAAAGTTAAAGGGATTCTACCACTAAAACACATTTTTTTCTAGTTACCACGTCGGAATAGCCTTTAAAAAGGCTATTCGTCTCTTACCTGTGGAAGTGCTCTCCGCCGCGCCGTTCGTTCAAAATACCGGTTTGTACCGGTATGCTAATTAGTTCTCTCGCAGCGATGGGGGCGTCCCCATTGCAGCTCGAAAACCGACCGCAGCGCCGCCTCTCTGGTCTTCGGTGTCCTCCCCTTGCCTCTTCAGCGTACTGTCGGACGCCTGCGCAGTACGCTCTGTTCGGCGAAGATTGCCGAACATACTGCGCATGCGCGAAATTGCGGTCCCAGCCATAGTGCGGGCACCGCACTTTCACGCATGCGCAGTACGTTCGGCAAGCTTCGCCGAACAGAGAGCATACTGCGCAGGCGTCCGACAGACGCTGAAGAAGAAAGGGGAGGATACAGAAGACCAGAGAGGCGGCGCTGCAGTCGGTTTTCGAGCTGCAATGGGGACGTCCCCATCGCTGCGAGAGAACTAATTAGCATACCGGTACAAACCGGTATTTTGAACGAACGGCGCGGCAGAGAGCACTTCCACAGGTAAGAGACGAATAGCCTTTTTAAAGGCTATTCCGACGTGGTAACTAGAAAAAAAAATGTGTTTTAGTGGTAGAATCCCTTTAAGTTTGTCTAGACACATACATACACAATCATCCACATCCAGGTCCCTTTCATGCCGGTAAGTATACAGATTTCTTACTTCCCAAATGGTTTCACGCACACAACACAATATTAACCATAACACTATCATTCACACACCCCAAACATACCATACCAAATAATGCGAACAAAAAAGTCTTACATTCAATACCCAATAGACCCCTACATAACCCATTCATTCGTTTCCAGACTGACTTGGCCCTCCCACATTCCCACAGTATATGCCTCAGGTTTTCATCTCCCCCACATTCCCCATATGGGCATTGGGCAGATGGCACTAACCCTTTCCTATGCATAATGCTCCTAACAGGTACAACATCTTGGGCGGCCATCCAGGCCACATCCCTCTACCTGTTAGTAGGACCGTATCTTCCCACCTCCTTCCAAGCCTTTTTGGTTTTTTCAGTACTTAAACCACTTATTGGACATAAGTCATGAGACCCACAGACCGCTTTAACAGCTTTTTATTGTTCATACATGCACTTTTCCCATAAATGTTTAGATGGTGTTTTTTAATAAAATTCTCCATTTCCATATACCAAGGGGCACAACTAAAGGCTATAGGCCTCCTGCTATCCTGGTCTAGCCACCCCAACCGTCTGAGTACAGACCCGCAGGCATATCTGCACAGACCCCCAACCTTGTTACCCCTGTCCACTAACTTTAAATAAAAACCCAACAAATTAACCCCAATAAAAACCCTGACGTCTGGAAAGCCCAGCCCCCCCAACCTTTTATCCTTAAATAAAATCTCCTTTTGCTTTTTCAATCGCCCCCTCCCCCAAAAGAAAACACACAAAAACCTTGTCAATTTGTCAACCACCCTGTTGTTGGGTGGAAACACTAGCGCCACATAAAGGATTATAGGCAGGATGACACTCTTAATAATAAGTATCTTACCTTTAAATGACAAGTCCCTAAGACGCCAAAACCCTAACTTGCTGTTAATCTTATTACCAACTTCCTCCCAATTCACACCTCCCTTCAGCTCTGCATCAAAATGAATACCCAAGATTTTTATATTTTCACCCGCTTTTTTAATACCCCCTACCGAAATCTACCTCTCAAAAAAGAAAGGTTTATACATAGATTTCTCCCAGTTTATTTTAAATGCAGAAACCACACAAAAATCAACCAGCAACTTCACTCTCCTCACATCACACTCCGGCTCACAAAAAACACACACATCATCCATATATCCTCTCACTTTCATCACATTCCCACCACATCCAGGCACCAAATATCCTCTCACCACCTTATCATTTCTTATCATGCATAACAAAGGCTCAATCACACAACAAAATAACATTGGACTTAAAGGACATCCTTGCCTCACACCAGACAACACATCAAATCTCCCAAACACCCATTCACATTCACCATACTACTAGCACCCACATATAATCCACGCAACAAATTTACAAACCCATTCGAAAAACCCATTCTCTCAAGCACCAAAAAATCATGCGAAACCCGATCGAATGCTTTCTCAAAATCGAACGAAACTAAAATAATACCTTTCTTTCGCTCCCTGCAGTCATACAACAAATCACGTATACCCACCACACTCTCATGTATCCTCCTTTCGGGCACCGCACGCACTTGATCTTCATGCAACACACTCCCAATCACTTCACGCATCCTATTAGCTAACAACTTTGCAAACAATTTATAGTCACTGTTTAACAGTGAAATGGGGCGCCAGTTTTTTAAAAAGATTTTTCTCACCTTTCTTGTATAACAAAACAATCAAACCAACTTTCATCTCATCCAACATTCTCTCCCCACCAAACAGCCTTTTCATCACCTCACACACATCCGCTCCAATCACATCCCAATATTCCATATAAAATTTATTCGCCAAACCATCCATACCCGGACATTTATTCTTATTTAACTTTCTCACCACACCTTCTATCTCACTGTCAGTCAATTCATCTAACATCCCCTCAGCCAACTCCCCAGGCACACCCGTCTTCACTGCATTCAACACATCTTCACTTGCACCCAGTTCACACTGCTTCCTATCATACAACTTGCTATAAAACTCATGCACTACGTCCAGCATTCTCACACCAGTCACCTTATCCATCCGCTCATCAACCAGCTCCTCGATCATTCTTTTATTGTTTCTCACCTTTTTAAAGAAAAAACTGGAACATTGTTCCCCCTTTTCATAGTGCTCCACCCGTGACCTGAAAATAATAGTTTTACCCTTATCCACCAGAAATCCATCCATCTCCTTTCTAGTGTCTTTTATTTGTTGTTCTACGTCATAACCTTTCCCCTTCATTTTGAGTAAATACGCCAGCCTTAAGCTGTATTGTTTCTGCAACCTTCTTTTTTTTCCTAGCCCTCAATCGGCCAGTTTTGTTTTTTAAAAGTCCCCCACCATCCCCTTCACCCACACCCAACACTCAAATAAACTTGAAAAACACCCTTTCATTCCCCTCCACCTCTCATACTTCCTAACAAACAAATTTTTAACCCTTTCATCCTTCAGCATACTAACATTCATCCGCCACACACCCCTCCTATATATTGTGTCATCCAGGGTAAATTCACCCTTCATACATACATGGTCAGAAAAATCTTCCTCGCATACGTCACATTCACCCTAGAAAATAAATTACCCAAATAAAAGGAAAAAAAAAAAAAAAAAAAAAAAATCCGTGAGGACACCGAACCTTTGTCTGAGAAAAAAAGTGTGCGGCGCAGGTTTCACCGCCACCACGTCTCTAAGACCAAAGGTCCCAATTAACCTTTTAAAGTACTTGCCCAGATGCATCCATCCTGTCCTCACTCGATCCCTCCCTTCCACCCCTCTCAATAATGGAATTAAAGTCGCCGCAAAGAATAACGGGTATACCACCCACCAAATGAAAATTTAACTTTTCAAACAAAGTAATTCTGGCATTTTTTTCTGCCGGCGCATACACATTTATAACTTTAAATGTATGGCCCATAAAATGTAAAATTAAACAAATAACCCTCCCCTCCTCAATAACGGAAAAAGAAACCACCCTTAAATTCGGGTTTACCACTAAGGCCCCCACTCCATCGTTTCTATTCACGGTGGAGTGGGACCAATACGCCTCCCCCCTCCATTCTTTTTTGCGTGGGGTCCCAGATAAACAGCATTCTTGAAGTAAAATTAAATCACCTCCCTCTTGGGCTAGATTCTCCAGTATAGCGGCTCTTCTATATCTGGAGCCAATGCTCCTAACGTTCTGGGACGTTATCTTAAATGGGATCCCCATCACAAACAAAACAAAAAGAAATTAGTACAATAGTATTAACTTCATACATGTGCTGTAAATATTCATATTCCTAAAATAAAAAAGAAACCATTATCACGTAGAGTCACCCTGGAACTGGGTGATTTTCCCCAATTCAGACACCAGAGCCTCCTCCAAATACATCTCTTCAGCCAGTGACCCTGTCACCAGCAAGGGGCTAACATCGCCCATAGGGCTATATACCTCAAAGGGGTTGGGTATAGCTGGAACGTCCGGACCAATTCCTATGACATCAGGCTCAATCCTGGGGCACTTACTAGCGCGACCTTTGCCGCGACATCGGCCCCTCCCCCCTTTGCTGTCATCTGGCCTCACACCAACCATCCCAGACCTTCCAGTCCCGTCTGGAGGAGAACTCACATCCATGATAGTCTGTGACTCCGGTATCTCACTCTCGCTCATGGGACTGAGCGCCTCCTCTATTTCCAGACTGGCTGCCATTTCACCCCAGTCAGTGGGGGCAGAAGGTCGATCCCCCGACGGAGTCTCCGGGACCTCCGCTATTGCGGCTTCTAGTGCGGCCATAGCCTCAGAAGTTACGGACTGCTGTACTGCAAGCATCCTTACTGGCTCCGCCTCCGGCGCTTTGGGCACCTCCTTCGGTACCACCTACGGAGCCTCGGCCCCCGCCTTCTGTTTGCCTCTCACCTTCCTCTTTACTTTCGGACCTTCTGCAGGCTCCTCCAGCAAATCCGACACCCCCTGTAACGCCAGGGCTTCGTCATCCAGCTCTGGAAAACTTGGTATTTCCACGGCTAAGCCGTGTCTTGCCCCGACATAGGTCTTCGGGGCAGCCGGCCCAGGCACGACCACGTCCACGCCCTCTGCCAACGCCTCCACAGCAGCTTCTCCTGTCCTAGGACATTTACGGACCGTGTGCTCTGTAGACCCACAGATGTCACAGCGGCGAGCCTCTGGACAAGCCCCCGCTACACTCTTGCCGCAGTTACGACACCGCACATAGCTAGTACACTTCTCCTTTGTGTGACCATAGTCACCGCATTGCCGACAGTACTCGGGTATGCCCGGATAAAAGAGGTAGCCCCTATTTCCTCCGACTGAAAAGTGCGCTGGGGGGTGTTTCACTCCCCCTATCCCAGTGGGGTCCTCCCTCAGCGTGCACCAATATTTGGCAAATCCTTCGTAAACCCTCCATTTGTTTCTAACCACAGTTGCTGGCTTCACTTTACTGCAGTATCTGCCCAGGAAGGCCTTTACAATCTCCACAGGTACAAAAGGATTGTACATCATAATCGTGACTAACTTATCCCCTTCCGAAAACAGGGGCTTCATCATTATGTTCCTGAAATGAGGACTGTCCTTTTTTGCCACCAGTCTGATACATTTTCAAGCAGTACGGTTCAAAATAGAAAGACACATCCACACACTTGTTGCTTTTCAAGAAATTTTGCATGCAGAACACCTGCTCAAGGTCAACATCTGCTAGTCCCCTTAATATTTTCTCCACCAAGTGATCAAGAGCCATTTCTGGCACCACATCCTTCAGAAAAATAAATCTTATGGTGTACCTTCTGTATTCCATGATTCCAAGAAAATGCCCAGTGGCACTACTTGCGTCCAAACGCTGATAGGGTTGGTGTAGGGGCGGACCCCCTACACTGACGATTCCTGCTTTGGCATCAGGTGTAATCCACTCCAACGACCGAACATCGCGAGGTCTGCACCAAAAGGTGAACAGGGTGTGATATTGGGATGAGATTTTTTATTTATTTTTTTTAGAAAATTATCTCAGCACTGACAAATACGCAGCCCGTAAAACGGGCGCACTGTTGTCATCATCATAATTTTCCTTTTAAATTCTTTTTTTTATTTCACAACAAAATAAAGACAATTTTACACAACAACATTATCTGTTCCAGTCTTTCCATTTTAACCTTTTCCAGATACCCTCTGCGTCATGACCCTTATGTTGGTCCAATAAATAAAAGAAATTAAGCTTGTCTAAACACATACCTATCCAGTCATCCACATTCAGGTCCCTCTCATGCCTAAACGTATATAAGTTTCTTGCATCCCAAACTGTTTCACGCACACAACACAAAAATAACCATAATACCCTATCATTCACTCCCCCCAAACATATCATACCAAATAATGCAAACAAAAAGGTTTTACACTCAATCCCCAATAAGCCCCTACATAACCCATTCATTCTTTTCCAAATTGACTTTGCCCTGCCACACTCCCATAGCAAATGTCTCAAATCCTCGTCACCCCCGCACTCCCTGTACGGGCACCGGGCAGATGGTGTTAACCCTTTTCTGTGCATGATACTTCTCACGGGCACTGCATTCTGAGCGGCCAACCAGGCCAGGTCCCGCTGCCTGTTTGTCGGACCGTATCTGATCACCTCTTTCCAGGCTTTTTTTGTTTTTTCAGTGTTCAAGCCATTTATCGGACATAAGTCCTGAGACCCGCAAACCCTTTTCAGCAACTTTTTATTACCGACGCACACACTTTTTTCATATATGTTTAAATGGTGCTTTTTTTACAAAACGCTCCAATTCCAAGTACCAGGGAGCGCAAATAAATACTATCGGCCTCCTGCCGTCCTGGGCTAGCCACCCCAGCCTTCTGAGCATGGAACCGCAGGCGTATCTCCATAATCCCCCCACCTTATTATTCCTGTCTACTAATTTTAAATAAAAAACCACCAAATTAATCCCAATGAAAACCCTCAAATCTGGGAAGCTCAGTCCTCCCAAGCTTTTGTCTGTAAATAAAATATCCCTTTTGAGTTTTTCAATCGCTCCCCCCCCAAAAAAAAAAAAAAAAAGAACACACACATACTCCTAGTCAGCTTATTGACCACCCTGTTATTGGGTGGGAATACCAACGCCACACAAAATAATGGGCAAGATGACACTCTTGATAATAAGAATTTTCCCTGTAAAAGATAGGTCTCAGTCTCCAAAGACCAAGTTTACGGTTTATTTTACTCCCAACCTCCTCCCAGTTCACATTTCCCTTTAATTCAGCATCAAACTGAATCCCAAGAATTTTTATATTCTCCCCCGAATTTTTTATACCTTCAACCAAAATTTGCCTTTCAAAAAAGAAAGATTTAAACATGGATTTATCCCAATTAGTTTTAAACGCAGACACCACGCAAAAACAGTCAACCAACAATTTCACTCTCCTCACATCACATTCAGTCTCACAAAACACACACACACACACACACACACACACACATCATCCATGTATCCTCTCACTTTCATCACACTCCCACTACATCCAGGCACTAAAAACCCTCTCACCACCTTATCATTTCTAATCATACACAACAAAGGCTCAATCACACAGCAAAACAGCATTGGGCTTAGTGGACAGCCCTGCCTCACTCCAGACAAAAAACAAACTCTCAGTTAGGCACCCATTCACATTCACCACATTACTAGCACCCTCATACAATCCACGCAACAACCTAACAAACCCATTCGCAAACCCCATTTTCTCCAACACCAAAAATAAAAAATCATGCGACACCCGATCAAACGCTTTATCAAAATCTAAAGAAACAACAATAATTCCTTTCTTTCGTTCTTTACAGTCAAACAACAAATCCCGTATACCAACCACACTCATGTATTCTTCTTTCAGGCACCGCGCACACTTGATCCTCATTCAATACACATCCAATCACTTCACGCATTCTATTTGCTAACAGTTTTGCAAAAAGCTTATAATCACTATTTAATAGTGAAATGGGGCGCCAATTTTTTAGCTGATTTTTCTCCCCCTTTTTATATAACACAATCAAACCCACTTTCATCACATCCAGCATTCTCTCACCACCAAACAACCTTTTCATCACTTCACACACATCCGCTCCAATCACATCCCAATATTCCATGTAAAACTCATTCGCCAACCCATCCATACCCGGACATTTGTTCTTATTTAGATTTCTCACCGCACCTTCTATCTCACTATCAGTCAGCTCCTCTACCATACCCTCAGCCAACTCCCAAGACACACCCATTCTCATTGCATTCAACACATCCTCACTTGCACCCAATTCACACTGCTTCCTATCATACAACTTGCTGTAAAACTCATGCACCACATTCAAACACACCCGCACCACTCACCTTTCCCATACGCTCATCAACCAACTCCTCAATCATTCTTTTATCCCCTCTCACCTTTTTAAAGAAAAAGTTTGAACATTTTTCACCTTTCTCATAATACTCCACCCGCGACCTGAAAATAATATTTTTACCTTTGTCCACCAAAGCACCATCCAACTCTTTCCTGGTGTCCTTTATTTGTTGTTCAACATCATGACCCATTCCTTTCATTTTGAGTAGATACTCAAGCCTTATACTATATTGTTTCTGTATCAGTCTTTTTTTCATAGCCTGCAGTCGGCCATTTTTTTTTTTAAAAAGTCCCCCACCATCCCCTTCACCCACACCCACCATTCAAATAAACTTGAAAAACACCCTTTCATTCCCCTCCACCTCTCATACTTCCTAGCAAATAAATTTTTAACCCTTTCATCCTTCAACATACTAACATTGATACGCCACACACCCCATCCATATATTGTGTCACCCAGTGTAAACTCACCCTTCATACATACATGGTCAGAAAAACCTTTTCTCTCATACTTCACATTCACCCTAGAAATTAAACTCCCCGTGTAAAAGAAAAAAATCAATACGTGAAGACACTAAACCCCTATTGGAAAAATAAGTGTGCGGCGCGGGTTTCTCCGCCACCGCGTCCCTCAGCCCGAAGGCCCCCAGTAATCTTTTGAGAACCTGCCCTGAGGTATCCATCCTATCCTCGCTGGTCCCCTCCCTTCCTCCCCTTTCGATAATGGCGTTAAAATCGCCACAAAGTATAATGGGAATACCTCCCACCAAATGAAGTTTCAACTTTTCAAATAACTCAATTCTGGCGTTTTTTTCCGCCGGCGCATACACTTTTATCACCTTGAACGTGTGGCCCATGAAATCCAAAACCAAACAAATAACCCTCCCTTCCTCAATAACATAAAAAGAAATTACCCTTAAGTTTGGATTTGCAACCAAAGCCCCCACCCCATCATTTCTATTCATGCTAGAGTGGGACCAGAACGCCTCCCCCCTCCATTCATTCTTATTTGGGGTCCCGGATAAGCAGCATTCCTGCACCAAAATTAAGTCCCCTCCCTCTTGAGCTAAATTCTCCAACACAGTCGCCCTTCTGTATTTGGATCCTATGCTTCTGACATTTTGGGAGACTATCCTGAATGGGATCCCCATCATAAATTAAATGAAAAGAAAAGAACATTTGTACAATAATATTACATCATATACATGTACGTATTCACATTCCTAAATAAACCACAAAAAAAAACATTTCACGTGGGGTCACCCTGGTATTGAGTGACCTTCCCCAACTCAGACACTTGGGCTTCTTCCAAGTAGCTCTCCACAGCTGGCAATCCTGACACCAGCAAAGGGCTAACGTCCCCTCGAGGGCTCTGGACCTCAAAGGGGTTAACGATGACAGGGACATCAGGACCCGCCCCCACACTCTCAGAGTCCATCCTGGGACACTTGCTGGCACGGTCTTTGCCACGACATCGGCCGCTCCTCCCTTTCTCCTCTTGTGACCTCACACCAGCCATTCCGGTCCCTCCAGGCTCTGGAGGAGAACTTGCGTCCATGATGACTTGGGACTCCGGAATGTCACTTTCGCTCACTGGGCTGAGCGCCTCCTCAATCTCCAAACTGGCAGTCATCTCGGCCCAGTCAGGAGGGGCACCAGGTCGCTCCCCCGACGGGGTCTCTGGGACCTCCGCCATTGCGGCTTCCAGCGCAGCCATGGCATCCGCAGTTACAAAAGACTGTACATCAAGCACTTTCGCAGGCCCCGCCTCCGGCGTTTTGGGCACCGCCCTCACCTTTCTTTTCACTTTTGAGCCTTCTGCAGACTCCGCCTCTGGGACCGCCCCCTTGGGCTGCGCGACCACCGCCGAAGATGGTCCCGGCTCCGTCAACATCTATGACACCCCCTGGAGTGCCAGGGCCTTGTCGTCCAATTCAGGGAAGCTCGGCATTTCCACCGCTAGACCACTCCTGACCCTGACAGCTGCAGCATAGGTCTTTGGCGCGACCTCAGGAACGTGTACGTCTACGCCTTCTGCCAGCGCCTCTACTACATTCTCACTTGTCCTGGGACACTTGCGGACAGTATGTGAGGTTGACCCGCAGATATCACAGCGGCGGGCCGCAGGACAGGCCCCCGCTACGTGCCCACTTTCGCCGCAGTTGCGGCACCGCACTTGACTGGTGCAGTTTTCTTTCACATGCCCATAATCGCCACATTGCCTGCAGTACTCGGGCATACCTTGGTAGTACAGATAGCCCCCATTTCCGCCCACAGAAAAATTCGCTGGGGGGTGCTTCACACCCCATATCCCAAGGGGGTCCTCCCTCAACGTACACCGGTATTTAGCAAAACCATCGTACACCTTGTACTTATTTCTGGCGACATTTACTGGCTTCACCTTTGAGCAATATTGGCCCAGAAAAGCTTTCACTATTTCCACCGGTACAAAGGGGTTGTACATCATGAGAGTTATTAATTTGTCCCCTTGGGAAAAGAGGGGCTTCATTATGATATCCCTGAAATGAGGGCTATTATTTTTGGCAACCAGTCTCTGGTAGATCTTCAGGCAGTACTGCTCAAAGTAAAAGGACACATCTATGCTCTTGCTACTTTTTACAAAGTTCTGTATACAGAACACCTGCTCCAAATCCACTTCAGACAGTCCCATTAAGATTTTCTCCACTACATGCTCCAAAGCCAACTCTGGCACCACATGTTCCTTCAGAAAGGTAAATCTGATAGTAAATCTTCTATATTCCATACTTTCAAAATTGTGCCCAGTGGCACTACTTGCGTTTTTAGGCGCTGTTGGGTTGGCGTAGGGGCGGACCCCCTACACTGATGATCCTCCTTCCAGCACGAAAAACCTCCCTCCACTCAGAGAATCCGGCATCACGAGGTCTGCACCAAAAGGTGAACAGGGTGTGATATTGGGATGAGATTTTTTTTTTTTTTTTTAGAAAATTATTTCAGCACTAACAGATACGCAGCCCGTATAAACGAGCGCACTGCCGTCATCATCATAATTTTCTTCAAATTTCTTTTATTTCACATCAAGACTTTTACAATTACAATACACCATTATCTGGTCCAATCTTTCCATTTTAGTCTTTTCCAAATCCCTTCCGCGTCGTGACCCTTATGTTGGTCCAACAAGTAAAAGAAATTAAGCCTATCTAAACATATACCTATCCAATCATTCACATTCGGGTCCCTCTCATGCCTAGACGTATATAAGTTCCTTGCATCCCAAATTGTCTCACGCGCACAACATAAAACTAACCAAAGCACCCTATCATTCACTCCCCCTAAACTTATCATACCAAATAATACAAAAAGAAAAGTTTTGCACTCAATTCCCAATAAACCTTTGCATAACCCATTCATTCTTCCCCAAAATAACTTTGCCCTGCCGCAACCCCACAGTAAGTGGCGCAGATCCTCATCACCACCGCACTCTCTGTACGGGCACCGGGCAAATGGTGTTAACCCCTTTCTGTGCATAATGCTTCTTACAGGTACTGCATCCTGAGCGGCCAACCAGGCCAGGTCCCGCTGTTTATTGGTTGGACCATATCTAATTATCTCTTTCCAGGCTTTTTGTTTTTTCAGTATCCAAACCATTTATCGGACATAAGTCCTGAGACCCGCACACCTTTTTCAGTAATTTTTTGTTACTAACACACACACTCTTTTCATATATATTTAAGTGATGTTTTTTAACAAAACGCTCCAGCTCCAAATACCATGGAGCAGAAATAAAAGCAATCGGCCTCTTGCCATCTTGGGCTAACCACCCCAACCTTCTGAACACAGAGCCGCAGGAGTACCTGCATAATCCCCCCACCTTATTATTTCTATCAAGAAGTTTTAAATAAAAGACCACCAAATTGATTCCGATGAAAACCCTCAAATCTGGGAAGCTCAATCCACCCAAACTTTTATCTTTGAATAAAATATCCCTTTTGAGCTTTTCAATTGCACCCCCCCCAAAAGAAAACACACATACTCCTCACCAGCTTGTTTACCACCCTGCTATTGGGTGGGAATACCAACGCCACATATAATATAATTGGTAGGATAACACTCTTAATAATGAGAATTTTCCCTGTGAAGGACAGGTCTCTAACTCTCCAAAGACCAAGTTTACGGTTTATTTTATTCCCAACCTCCTCCCAATTCACATTCCCCTTTAGTTCAGCGTCAAACTGAATCCCAAGAATTTTTATATTCTCCCCTGAATTTTTTATACCCTCCACCAAAATTTCCTTTTCAAAAAAGAAAGATTTGAACATGGATTTGTCCCAGTTGGTTTTAAACGCAGACACCACACAAAAACACTCAACCAACAGTTTCACTCTCCTTACATCACATTCAGTCTCACAGAAAACACACACATCATCCATGTATCCTCTTACTTTCATCACATTCCCACCACATCCAGGCACTAAAAACCCTCTCACCACCTTATCACTCCTAATCATACATAACAAAGGCTCAATCACACAGCAAAGCAGCATTGGGCTTAGTGGACAGCCCTGCCTCACTCCAGACAATACACTAAAACTGTCAGTTAGACACCCGTTCACATTCACCACACTACACGCACCCTCATACAATCCACGCAACAACCTAACAAACTTATTCCCAAACCCCATTCTCTCCAACACCAAAAATAAAAAGTCATGCGACACCCTATCAAACGCTTTATCAAAATCTAAAGAAACCACAATAATCCCTTTCTTACGTTCTTTACAGTCAAACAATAAGTCACGTATACCAACCACACTCATGTATTCTCCTTTCAGGCACCGCACACACTTGATCCTCATTCAATACACATCCAATCACTTCACGCATTCTATTTGCTAGCAGTTTCGCAAAAAGCTTATAATCACTGTTACTAGTGAAATGGGGCGCCAATTTTTTAGCTGATTTTTCTCCCCCTTTTTATATACAACAGCACAATCAAACCCACTTTCATCGCATCTGGCATTCTCTCACCACAAAACAACTTTTTCATCACCTCACACACATCCGCTCCAATCACCTCCCAATATTCCATGTAAAACTCATTCGCCAATCCATCCATACCCGGACATTTATTCTTATTCAGCTTTCTCACCACACCTTCTATCTCACTATCAGTCAACTCATCTATCAACCCTTCAGCCAACTCCCCAGACACACCCATTCTCATTGCATTCAACACATCCTCACTTGCACCCAATTCACACTGCTTCCTATCATACAACTTTCTATAAAATTCATGCACCACATCCAACACACCCGCACCACTCACCTTTCCCAACCGCTCCTCAATCATTCTTTTATCCCCCCTTACCTTTTTAAAGAAAAAGTTTGAACATTTTTCTCCTTTCTCATAGTATTCCACTCTTGACCTAAAAATAATGTTTTTACCTTTGTCCACCAGGGCACCGTCCAGCTCTTTCCTGGTGTCCTTTATCTGTTGCTCCACATCGTGGCCCATACCTTTCATTTTAAATAAATAATCAAGCCTTATACTATATTGTTTCTGAATAAGTCTTTTTTTAGAGGCCCGTAAACGACCAGTTTTTTTTAAAAAAGTCCCCCACCATCCCCTTCACCCACACCCACCATTCAAATAAACTTGGAAAACACCCTTTCATTCCCCTCCACCTCTCATACTTTCTAGTAAATAAATTTTTAACCCTTTCATCCTTTAACATACTGACATTCATACGCCACACACCCCTTCCATACATTACATCACCCAGTGTAAACTCACCCTTCATGCATACGTGATCCGAATAACCCTTTCTCACATACTTCACATTCACCCTAGATATTAAACTCCCCGTGTAAAAAATGAAATCAATACGTGATGACACTAACCCTCTATCTGAAAAATACGTATGCGGCGCGGGTTTTTCTGTCACCGCATCTTTTAGCCCAAAAGTCCCCATTAATCTTTTAAGGGCCTGTCCTGAGGCATCCATCCTATCCTCAGTGGTCCCCGCTCTTCCCCCCCTTTCAATAATGGCGTTGAAATCGCCACACATTATTATGGGGATACCTCCCACCAGATGAAATTTCAATTTCTCAAATAAATCAATTCTTGCGTTTTTTTCCGCTGGCGCATATACGTTGATTACCTTAAACGCATAGCCCATGAAATCCAAAACCAAACAAAAAACCCTCCCTTCTTCAATAACATGAAAATAAATTACCTTTAAATTAGGATTTACAACCAAAGCCCCCACCCCATCTTTTCGATTCATGCTAGAGTGGGACCAGAAGGCTTCCCCCTTCCATTCATTCTTATTTGGGGTCCCTGATAGGCAGCACTCCTGCACCAAAATCAAATCACCTCCCTCTTGAGCTAAGTTTTCCAGCACAGCCGCCCTTCTGTATTTGGAACCTATGCTTCTAACATTATGGGAGATTATTCTAAATGGGATCCCCATCATAAATAAAATAAAAAGAAAAGAACATGTACAATAATATTTACGTCATATATATGTACGCATTCACATTCCTAAATAAACCTCAAGAACCCATTTCACGTAAGATCACCCTGGTATTGGGTGACCTTCCCCAACTCAGTCACTTGGGCTTCCTCCAAATAGCTCTCCACCGCTGGCGATCCTGACACCAGCAAAGGACTAACATCCCCTCGAGGGCTCTGCACCTCAAAGGGGTTAGCGATGGCAGGGACCTCAGGACCCACCCTCACACTCTCAGAGTCCATCCTGGGACATTTGCTGGCACGGCCACGACAAACATTGCTCCGCCCTTTCACCTCATTTACTCTTACACCAGCCATTCCGGACCCTCCAGGCTCTGGAGGAGAGGTTATGTCCATAATGACTTGGGACTCCGGAATGTCACCTTCGCTCATTGGGCTGAGCGCCTCCTCTATCTCCAAGCTGGCAGACATCTCGGCCCAAGTAGGAGCACCAGGCCGCTCCCCCGACGGGGTCTCAGGGACTTCTGCCACTGCGGCTTCCAGCGCAGCCATGGCATCCGCGGTTACAAAGGACCGTACCTCCGACACTTTTACAGACTCCGCCTCCGGCACTTTGGGCGCCGCCTTCACCTTTCTTTTGACTTTTGGGCCTTCTGCAGGCTCCACCCCTGGGGTCACCTCTGGAACCGCCCCCTTGGGCTGCGCGACCACCGCCAGGGATGGTCCTGGCTCCGTCAGCATTTCTGACACCCCCTGGAGTGCCAGGGCCTCATCATCTAACTCGGGAAAGCTCGGCACTTCTACCGCTAGGCCACTCCTGACCCCGGCAGCCGCAGCATAGGTCTTTGGCGCGGTTTCAAGAACAGGTACATCCACGCCCTCCACCAGCCCACCTACAACATTCTCATCTGTCTTGGGACACCTGCGGACAGTATGTATGGTTGACCCGCAGATATCGCAGCGGCGGGCCGCAGGGCAGGCCCCCGCAACATGTCCACTTTCGCCGCAGTTGCGGCACCGCACCTGGCTGGTGCAGTTTTCCTTCACATGCCCATAAACTCCACATTGCTTGCAATATTCGGGCATACCTTGGTAATACAAATAGCCCCCATTTCCGCCCACAGAAAAATTCGCTGGGGGGTGCTTCACGCCCCCTATCCCCTGGGGGTCTCCTCTCAATGTACACCGGTACTTGGCGAAACCATGGTACACCTTGTATTTGTTCCTGGCGACATTTACTGGCTTCACCTTTGAGCAATATCGGCCCAGAAAAGCTTTCACTATTTCCACCAGTACAAAGGGATTGTACATCATGACAGTTATTACTTTATCCCCTTGGGAGAAGAGGGGCTTCATTAGGATATCCCTGAAATGAGGGCTATTATCTTTGGCAACCAGTCTCTGGTAGATTTTCAGGCAATACTGCTCAAAGTAAAAGGACACATCAATGCTCTTCATACTCTTTACAAAGTTCTGTATACAGAACACCTGCTCCAAATCCACTTCAGACAGTCCTATCAGAATTTTTTCCACCACATGCTCCAAAGCAAGCTCTGGCACCACATGTTCCTTCAGAAAGGTAAATCTGATAGTAAATCTTCTATACTCCATACTTTCAAAAATGTGCCCAGTGGCACTACTTGCGTTTTTTAGGCGCTGTTGGGTTGGCGTAGGGGCGGACCCCCTACACTGATGATCCTCCTTCCGGCACGAAAAACCTCCCTCCACTCCGAGAATCCGGCATCACGAGGTCTGCACCAAAAGGTGAACAGGGTGTGATATTGGGATGAGATAGAATACTTACTATTGGCTGCAGCACCTTGTCTGTGCTTCCTTCTCATTTCATTCATCCTTTCTTTTCTCCCCTCCCCTTCACCTTAGGGTAAGTTCACATGGGATTTTTTGGAACGGATTTTGACGTGGTCATAAAAATGCCTCCTGCGGCTAGCTGTGACGTTCGTGGCATTCAACTCTGAATTATGCCCAAATGAATGTGCCTAGTCGGAGGGGGGGGGGGGGTGTCACGCCATTGATGCCCACAGCTGATTAATCCACAGCAATAAAGGGCTTCTTTTTTCCATGTGCGGTTTCTACCCAAGGATGTGAAAGGCTCCCATTGAAGTCAATGGGAGGCGTTTTTTTGAGCCGGATTCTGAGGCGGATTCCGTGTCAAAATCCGGTCCAAAAAGCCCTGTGTGAACTTATCCTTACCTCTCCAGAGATTTCTATCTGCATATGTAATATGATACATCAATGAGCTGATAATGCATCTTGGAAGACCAAGACAGATTCAGCAGAGATTTAAGATTGAACAGTGTAACGATGCTAGTTATCAGATTTGGAGTCCAAATGGTGGGGCAAATGGTACAATACTTAAATAATAACAAATGGAGGAAAGGTACCTCAGAGGTAGAAGAAACCGTGGTCAGACGTTTGCAGAGATCGGTACACAGGAGGAGCAGATCAACCGTAGTCAGACGTTAGCAAGGTTCGGTACACAGGAGGAGCAGATCAATCGTAGTCAGACGTTAGCAAGATTCGGTACACAGGAGGAGCAGATCAACCGTAGTCAGACGTTAGCAAGGTTCGGTACACAGGAGGAGCAGATCAATCGTAGTCAGGCGTTAGCAAAAGTTCGGTACTCAGGAGCAGCAAGGTAGTGGTGAGGTTCAGTGCAACAGGAAGCAGACAGCCAGAATAATCAGGCACAGGATGGAGTAGGCTGTGAGTTTATATAGGATGGGCTAAACTGTGATTGGCCACAGAACAGGTGATCTTAATAAACCAATTACTCCAACAGAAGAGACCAGACAAGGTAAAGCACAAAACAAAACAGGTTTCCAAATAGTACAATGGTCAAGGCTGCAGAACATAGCCAGGAAGTCATGGGTTCAAGACCCAGTGAATTCAGTCCGTGACAAACAGGCAGAGAGAAAAAATGACACTAATATGTAGAAAAAGTCTTTTTCTCCTTCATAGGGTAAAGTTTATTGAATTCCTATTCCTAAGTTTATTGAATGCCTATGTAGGCACACACTCTCCCTGATGAGTACGATTATCCCCTGACCCTGGTCTACAGTCTCTCACTCTGCCAAATCAGTATCCCTGCGCTATGCTGAGGAGGTCCAAAAGACCGAAACAGCACTGTCCATAGCTGGGAATCTGTTCCTTCTGGAATAGGAATACTAATTTGGCAATTAAATCCGCATCATTTTAGTAGGCTTATTAACTGAGTCATGCACGATGTTAAGGAGGCTGCCCTCTAGAGGGCGGCGTACAGAGTGCACTGTTCTCCTAATTACATCCTGGAGAATAGATTTGCATATTTTTTACCCAGAATCCCTAGCGAAGCAGGAATGACTTGTAAGTCTCCATATGCCTATGTAGGCTCACACTCTCCCTGATGTGTACAATTATCCCCTGACCCTAATAATTTACATTAAAGGGTTTTGTCCAGGAACTGGAGCAATCTGTGGGGCCGCCAAGAGAGATGTAAAATAATGGTGCTCCGTTGTCTACATTCATTTAGTCTTGTGCCGTTGCTGCTTTCCTGGAAATCCTGCAACTCACATGACCAATGAGACCAAACGGTGTCCTCAGCGGTGTCTGGAAAAGGAACTGGTGACCATTGAGGCCACTGATCGGTCTCTACAGTCACATGAGGCAAAGGACATAAAGGACACCGCCGATGGACAACAGAGTTTGTTTTTTTGGCCACCAAATGGGTCGCTCCAATTCCTAGACAACCGCCATTTTGTTGAAAAGTTAGTGACCCTTTAACTAAAGGAAAAAATCGGTAACATGGCCCCTATCCTATCCCCATACCCAATGTGCCATTTCTTATGTGGCAGAGGGGGCTTAGCCCAAAGGCTCGGGTACGACTGTTCACTTTGTCTCATATTTGTGGTCTTGAATTCTAGACGGTTATCGATGTCTCTGTCAGTTGTTTGCGTTGCTTACCGGATATCGCATTGAACTACAGTATACTGAAACCCTTATGAACTACTAAAAATTTTATAGGATTTATTTCATCTCCAGAAATCAGCAATTAGATAGTCGGTTATTACTTGGCAAAAGCTTCAGAAATACATTTACCTCTTGCTGCGAAGGAGATAGTTTGAGATTTACCAGGAAAGCGCTTTGTAAATGTTTTCTTCAGCAGAGTAAAAACTGACTTGGTGATTTGTAATACACATGATGCGAAGTCGTACCGAGCCGGGATATAGCGCACATAGAAGTCTATGGATGGTTTATACTGGATCAAGACTGAGCAGGATGCTTCATCCATTACTGCCTTCCATTGCAAAAATATCTCAAAAACAGCTGCCTATTTTTCTGTGTGAGCGGTCCTTTAATGTTTGGGCGCTGTGTATCTTGCACTGTATTGGTGGAGACTGTGTGACCGCTCCTGTCATGTGGGCATTGTGTAGCCGGAAGAGGTATGGTGTGGCAATGAATTGTGGGGACCCTTTAAAAGACATTATTTGCCTGGCACTGTTACGAGGGCATTGGCACTGTTATGGGCGTTATAACACATTGGTAGGCCCTTTTCAAGGGTTTCATATGTGTCCCCCCCATCACCACCACCTAGAAATACCTGACCTGCACAAATTCTAATGCCCCCTCGATAGCCCCCACTTAGTATAAAGCCCCTTAGTGGCTAATGCCTCCCTAGTGGCCCATAATGGCCCCCATAATGTCCCCTTCCAGGTTGACCCCCATATTCATGTCCTCCACCCCCTTGGTTTCCAACACAGTGTCATATATCCCCCACCCACAAGTTGCCCTCACACTGTCATATCCGCCATGGGTTTCCCACACAATGTCATGTCCCCCCACTTCTCAGGTTGCCCCCACAGTATGTCCCCACCCCACCACCAGATTGCTTCCACAGTTTCATGTCCCCCACGGTATATAATCAAAGAAATAAACAAGCCTTATTACTAATTTTTTCCCCCATTCAACTTTTTCTCTTGTCTTCAAGGAGCAACAGGCGCAATGTAAATGACGCAACTACATTGCGCCTCCTGCTCCCTGGACACCAGGAGCTAAGACAGCGGCTGGGTCGTGGGGCAGGGAGTGGACGGCTCCCTACTTCACTACTGTCTGCTACTCATTGACGTCCTCCGGACACCACTGAATTGGGACAACCCACACCCATTGTCCTGGACAGTGGGACAGAAAATGCAAGACTGTCTCGCTGTCCAAATGAGGCTATTTTTACCATAGGGCCCGGTGCAAGTGTACCGTAGCCTCTATGGTTAAAGCAGCCCTGGGCCCCAGTACGATATTAGATGGATAGCACAAATATCTTTTTACCAAGATTGCATTTTTTTTTTTTTTTTACATTTTTTCTCTTTCTGTATTTTGACTGGACAGAAAAAAAATTAATATCTGTATATGGCCCGCTCTCCCACCACATGGTTTGCTGGTTTACGACTGACACCGTGTTGGGCTTTGCCCTACAATTACTACGTTGAGCTAGTGAAGTAGTTTAGAACCGGATGCGTCCTGAAATTTTTAAAGTTGCAGGTTTTCCTGTACAGAAAACTTTTGGGGTTCATCACCCACGAAACACTATTATACTCTAGTCTCCTCCGACCCCAGAATATAATAAGTGGAGTACTAGGGGTGGTGAGTAAAAATAACAAAGAGTTCTCTTCAGCTTCACTTCCTGGCACCGCCTTGTGTGGCTGCCTTGATACAGTGCTCCAAGCTGGGAGTAACCTGTATTTTTCCTTTTTCACTCTTTTTCTCTGTATCTTCAAGAATCCTGTAACTAAGCAAACTAGCACTATGAATTAGCAACTATAAATCAAATGGAAGATCCTGTGGAGTATTTTGTTCCTTTTGTTTCTATTGTTAAGCATGGACAATGACTCAAGACCTGGACATGTGCACATGTGCCTGTTACCATCCCCCCAGGAACTAAGGACAGCATGGACACCATGCGGCATGGAGGAGAAACCTACATGGAAGTGTGGACTTCTTTCAAGGAGATGATTTCTGGAGTCTATTGCTGATGTGTGAAGATGCCTACAGCTGACTGGTATTTCTTTCTTTTACTGTGGACATGTAGGACTCTGTTACAACCTGGGAACCTAGCAGCACCCTGTCTACCTGGATGGCTCAGACCTCTGTGGGCAGTAGAACACAGTGGTAAGAAGAAAGGAGGAGGAGGGCTTGTGATGAAGGATATTTGGGGCATTTTTTTTTTTTGTGGTTAATGGACAATAGTGCTGATGCAAGATACCGAACTATCAGCTGTGAGCAGGAGATGTCACTACCTACCAAAGAACTACCACATGTTATCATGATAGCTGCATATGTCCCCCACCTCTGCAAAAAACGTTTTTTTGCCTGTTATATCTACATGCTGTGACCTCTCCTCGTGTCCTCCAACCACGGTCGGCTGTATTATTAACATCACTCCGCACAGAGAACTAAATGATCCTGCAGTGTGTCTGTGTCTCTTTCTTTTTAGTTGCTATGATTCCTAGGATTTCTCTATCTGCCATGAGCTTCTATGTGTTTCTCTCTTGTTATATACTACTGTACCATCTATGAAACTGTATCACTGAAATTTCCCCATTGTGGGACTATTAAAGGATTATGTTATCTTATCATCTTGTCTCCCCTCTCCATTCTTCAGCATCATCTTAAGGCTTTTTCCGGCCTCTGGCTGACATCATGAGATCTTAATGTTGAGATGCCAACATACCCCATGAGGTCCAACCACAGATCTCACCAGTGACCACAGGGTAGGTGATGTCAGCCAGAAAATGGAAGATATCTGAAGAGGATGCCAAGGAAAGGTGAGTCCAGGTTAGTATAACTGCATCTTATTATTCTCACCACTCCTAGGCCTTCACTTTGAATCTCCTAATAGCGTTTTACGGTTCTCTCTGAACAAATTCGGTTCAAACTAACCAGAGTGCCGAACCTCACGAATATTCTTCAAAAAGAATCTTGTAATGTTCTATCTGTAACAATTACGTATCAGTAATGTGTGCTAAATTTACTCAACCGTTAAACCTACTGGCTTGAGAGATGGTGGAGTGTAAGACGGTAAGCAGCACGTACATGGGATGAAGCCATTTGTTCACCTGCGCAGGTTTTTTCGTCTTCTCTGTTGCGGTTCGGCTAATTTGATGATTTCTTGTTGGGAATCTGGGCTAATGTAAAGTGACTGGCAGTTGTTCAGGGATCCTCCCATACTGACTATAATTCATCCTGACACTTTCACTGCTCTTCAGAGATTTCTCCTCATATTAAATATACCAAGCTGCTTGGGTTTTCTTTTGCTGTACAGGAAATTTTTTACTATGTGACCATGTGGACGAATCCTGTTGCACACAGTAGCTAGAACTGACCATAATATTACAGGAGACTCCCGGAGAGTATAATAATATAACCAATTGTTTCCTGTATATATGGCGTGTAGAGCAATGGATTAGAGCTAGGGTTGAGCTGATCTTGAGATTTCAGGATCGTTTTTAAAATCCGATTTTCGATTATTTTCCAGCCAATCCTGATCGCGATCATGAAATTTGCTCGATCGCCGATCGGGATCCGATCGCTCAACCCTAATTAGAGCTTATTCACACAAGGGTTTGATGGCTCTGAGCTAGCTGTTTTATTAATAACCTGCCAAACATAACATAGGATCTATTCACACTGACGTTGTATCTACTGATCCATGAAAAAATAGAACGTCATTGCCATAAATCCATTGAAGGATCCATGAAAACTGATCCTGAACAACAGAGGGTGGACCACTAAAACAGCGACTATACACAGAGCCTGGCACACCCCATTGACTGTTATTGGGTCTGTCTGTTGTCCTTGATTTAAAACCTAAAACAGCGGAGAAAAAGTCTCGGGAGACTCATAACATTCATAACATTAGGGTAAAAGGAGGTTGGGTGACCCATTACGGGTGCAGATAACAGCATAAACTGGCGGTATTAAAGGGGTATTCCCAACTCACCTGGTTTTCTCGGTACATTGGTGGGCGGGGTTTCACTTGCTCAGCTATCTCTCTTCATAGCAGTACATGTTTGCAGTCAGTAATAAGGAATGGTTGTAAATAAATTAGCACAATATCACTGGAAGATGCACAATATGAAGCTCATGTAGCAGAGCTGGATTTGATAGGTGATGAGAATCCCAAGTTTACATGCTACAGGACCAAGAGTCAGCTTGCAATAAACTCCGTTTTAGGTCTGTGCTTACATACAGAGGTAACAAACTCCCTGTCTCAGCCATTATCAGCAAAAATCAATTAGCAGACTGATAACTGGAAGATAAACAGCTCAGAAATACAAGCTGCTCCCGAGTACTCAGCTCCCCTCCCCTCCTGAGAGCAGGGAGCTACGTCACTTGTCCTGGGGGGAGAGATAAGACCATTCCCAGGTCCGTGGTTATGGAAACGCAGTGTAAACAATGAAGTGAATAATCTCAGATAGTGGCCAAACAAAGCAGTTTTGATGAAGCAATGTATTTAGGAAAAGTTTTAAATCCACACAAACTAGCAGTATAGATAGGATCCTTGAGATGGGACAACCCCTTCAACCATGTAGCAGAAAACACGGATAGAAATGGATCATTTTTTAAAATTTAATTTTACAGTAAGTTTATGAAAACGAAGGGTCATCCATGTGCATTAGTTTTTTTGTATGTGGAATGGATGAATGGATGTAAAAGATGTGATGTAACTGCAACCTTACCAACATTTGGCCCAAATTGGGTATTTAAACCCCAACACAGGACTGCTCCCAAACCAGCCAGGTTGAGGTTTTCATAAAGCCCTGCCTATTTCCAGGCATAGTTTATCATGGATTCCATAATAGCTGGAAGTAGCTGAAATCGTTAAGTGAGGCCGCAGGCCCGTGAACCCCCACAAACACTGCTATAGTTATTCTCTGGGGTCTTTTGACCAAGGGGAGGATACAAACATAAAAAAACAATGTTACTTACCTCTCCCTGGCTCCAGCGCACTCCATGCTGTTCTCTTTAATGTTGAACCAGACATCACCCAGGCTGGCATCGCAATCCATAATGTTGTTCGTCTGGGCCACGTGAAGTCTGTGATGTCACCAGCACAGGAGAGGTAAGTAACACTGTTATTATGTTCCCTTACCTTCCCTGGCCCCCGATCATTATATTCTGGGATCTGAAGAGTATTCTGAGACCCCAGAGTATAATGATAGCAGTGTTTGTGGGGTTCATGGGCACACGGCCTCACTTACCAATCCTTTCTCCTGATCACAGTCGCCTCCACAGAAGGGAAAGCACTGGCAGCTGTGAGCTGGAGCGAGGATCGGTAAGTAAATAGGGCCCATTACCTGCTGGGGTTATTCCAGCAGGTAACGGCCTATAAAAAAAAACACATCGGAGCCAGGGTCCTGTGGTAGCGGTTCGTTGGCATGCAAGCAGTGACATAAACGAAAGTCTTGTGGGCCCTAATGCCATGGTTTGTCCGGGCCCCCTACCTCATCCCTACAGTGAATTCCTGATAGTGATGGTTACGGGTACTAAGGAGTTTAATCCACCTTAGTGTGGTTCGGGTAATCTGTGGGTCTCCTTGGCTTTGGGCCAGAAGAAAGCTGCAATCTCAATACTGATGCCAGTGCTTATGGGCGCCCTAAGGCTCCTGGGTCCCGATGCGACTGCACCCCCTCAAGTTACACCGCTGCATGCAAGTATGTTTAGACCACCTAAGCTTTGCAGCATTGTTTACATACATGCCTATAACGTTTGCACCACACTGTATATCTGGCCTCTCAATGTCATGTGATGTGCCCTGTCAAGGGTCTTGCTACCATGTCCTAATATTGTATGAAACTGCTTTCATGAGAAGTTGTAGCCCATAACTGAATTCCAGCTACGCTACAGGTAAACATATCTGTAAGAACAGCATGACCTAAAAAATAAAAAAAAAATAATCTCGCAACATGTTACATAAACTATACTTTTACTGGCGAAAACCTCTTCCATCTTTAAAGGTTAATAAGAATTCTCTTGTCTGAGGGATCTCGTCCTCTTTGTAAGACAACAAAATCCGACGACATATTACATTTTCCAGTTTGATCGGTTTGATAAATTTGGTCTAACTGCGTAATACGCTGTCGTCAAGTTTTAATGAATCCTTTGGGCATGAGTAGTTTCATTTTATGTTTTCTTATGAAAGTCCTATTCTAGGAACAAAGACGATCTGTTATCTGGGAAAATGTAGACTTTTATCAAGCACAACTGTCTTGAAACAATGTGTCACGCGTTTCAATCCTCGGAACATCACGGTTTAGACAACATTCTCCGCACGGAACCTAAAGAAACACAAAATGCGAATAATGAGTTGGGATGGCTTTTGGCCTTAATATGCATATTTATCAGTCCCGACGAAAGTTGGCAGATTGCCACGCGAAATCCGCCCCGCCATTCCGATTCAGTGGTGTAAATGAATAGAGACAGCTTTTTCTGCCAAATCTCTTTAAGACGTCGTTGTCTTCTTCTTCTTCTTCGTTCTTGTTGAAGAAAGTTAATGTAAAAGATGCTGATACCAATTTCATAATTCACATGCGATGGTAAAATCCATTATCTACAGAAGAATAGTGAAGAAAATATTTGATCAAAGAGAAAGAGCGAAAGATAGGAAGATAAGGAAAATTGCTGTAGGTCGTCTTACTGGAGAGATCGCGGCTCGGTAATGTGTGATTAGTTTCAGTTTTCGGAAGCCGCCACGTCTTCAAGCTGGAATATTTCCATTGCTCTCAAATATTTAACTGATTTGCTAATGGATGCGATTACGGTATTTGTTTTAGGTCGACGGACACATTTTTTTTTACATAAAATCAGTATTAATACAGTGTTACAGAATATTAAAGGGGTTTCCGGAGCCCTGTTTTGTACAGATAGACAAAAAAATGTGCTGAAATTTATTTTTCTAATGTAAATCCAGTTTGAATATGATTTCAGTTGATAGCCATACCAGCCATAGTTGATAGCCATGCCAGCCATAAACGTGACCATCAATGCAGGCAGAAAGTGGTGGGCAGTGGTTCTGATCACACGATCGGCAAGTTTTAACTCTTCAAGCTTAAAGGGATT
This sequence comes from Leptodactylus fuscus, assembly GCF_031893055.1. Classification (NCBI taxonomy): domain Eukaryota; kingdom Metazoa; phylum Chordata; class Amphibia; order Anura; family Leptodactylidae; genus Leptodactylus; species Leptodactylus fuscus. The sequence goes on along the minus strand of NC_134266.1, from coordinate 257,369,693 downwards.
CTACCATTAAAATCACATTTTTTTGTCAATCACACGTAGGAATAGCCTTAAGAAAGGTTATTGTTCCTCTACCTTTAGATGTCTTCTCCGCGCCGCCGTTTGGTAGAAATCCCGGTTTCCGCGTGTATGCAAACGAGTTCTCTCCCAGCACCGGGGGCGTCTCCAATGCTGCGAGAGAAATCTCCAGCACTGCCTCCATCTTCTTCAGTAAGTCATTTTATTATGGCCTGTGGGCATGCGCAGTCGGCTCTGCCCGAGGCCTAGAAGTTCTTTTTTTTTAGATTTGATTCCATTTAATGACTAGTAACAGGACGACTATACAATACGTTGTGTCTCCTGCAATATTTACAAGTGAAGAATCAATGGTAGGTCTCCGCTTCTACATCGAGGATCGGTAGTGAAGGCTTTGTAGAAAAGAGCTGCCCCCTCGAAGAAACCGTGTACGACAAGATGACGATGGAGTGAAAATGGGGGAAGGAAAAGGGGGTTCATTCTGTATGGGATTCCCATCAGCTAGCCAACTACTACTCCCAGCATGTCCTGTCAATCTACCTCAAATGTCATGTGAGAACGCCCCCTATCACTGTGGAGTGTTATCCCATGTCGTGTGACAGCGTCCCCTATCACTGTGGAGTGTTATCCCCATGTCATGTGACAGCGGCCCCTATCACTGTGGAGTGTTATCCCCATGTCATGTGACAGCGCCCCCTATCACTGTGGAGTGTTATCCCCATGTCATGTGACAGCGGCCCTATCACTGTGGAGTGTTATCCCCATGTCATGTGACAGCACCCCCTATCACTGTGGAGTGTTATCCCCATGTCATGTGACAGCGCCCCCTATCACTGTGGAGTGTTATCCCCATGTCATGTGACAGCGCCCCCTATCACTGTGGAGTGTTATCCCCATGTCATGTGACAGCGCCCCCTATCACTGTGGAGTGTTATCCCCATGTCATGTGACAGCGCCCCCTATCACTGTGGAGTGTTATCCCCATGTCATGTGACAGCGCCCCCTGACAAACCTAGAAGTTTGAACCCAGCTCTGGAAGAAGATGCACAGAGAGGCTGTTCCAAGAAGATGGAGGCAGCGCTGGAGATTTCTCTCACAGCATTGAGGACGCCCCCAGTGCTGTTTGAGTGCTGGGGCCTGCCCCCAGTGCTGTGAGAGAACTCGTTTGCATACAGAAGAAAACCGGGATTTCTACAGAACGGCGGCGCAGAGAAGACATCTAAAGGTCGGAGAACAATAGCCTTTCTTAAGGCTATTCCTACGTGTGATCTGCAAAAAATGTGATTTTAATGGTAGAATCCCTTTAACACTCACAACACTCGATGTGCACATGTCACTGCTGAGGCCCAATCACAGTCGTATGACATCACAAGAGAGCACTGGAGGTCACTGAGGTGGCGGAGAGAGCGTATCGGATTCTGCATGTAGGCCCAAAAGAGGTAATGGAAGGTGAGTATGAATTTTTTAAAATTTGTTTACACCTCATCCTCCACATATTATACTCTGGGTTCAGAAGAGACCCTAGTTTATAATACAGTGACCTTTTATGTTCGTCATCAGCGAATCCCTTCCATATTTGGTGTGACCTTTGCCCTTTGTACTTGCGGACAGTTTTTAAAGGAACTCAGCAGGGAGGTTGTTCCCGCCACCATCTTGGAGAACTAAGCCCAGATCTTCTGTGGATGTCGGCTTGCCCAATCCTTCTGTCTCTTCATGTCATCCCAGACAGACTGGGTGATGTTGATATCAGGGCTCTGCGGGGGCCGGATCATCATCCTCCAAAATATTGTATAAAGATATACTATGATCACTTCTATTTCTGAGAACATTCTAGCTATGCTACACTTTTTCCACACCTGCCTAAAACTTTTTTTTACAGTATTATACATTGAGTAGGTTAGAAAAAGTTATGGACCAAGTCGAAGTATAACTAAAGGAGTAGACTACAAAGGATTTTCTTGTAGTCTGTGACCATGGAGACACTTAAGTCAGCATAAAATAGTGAGAGATTTTTAAGCAAAGGCTGTTGGCAAAGTTTTCTCTTTTTATTTGGAGTCATCATAAATATTTATTACGTATGTTATAGGCCATCTTAAACATGGCCCCCGAAATGTCACCCATATCAGCCCACTTTAAGTGACACTTCAATAGGATATAAGGCCAGAGGTATAATAGGTTTTCTTTAATAGAGTCTGAAACGACTTGTTCCCAATCTCAACTCCTACAAAGCCTTTTGCATTTTATTAAACCACTGCTCAGCTCTACAACTTAGCTTTGATTTGAGGCCACATTCCCAGTGATTTATTTGCAATGCTGCTCGAGTAGAAATGAAATTGAGCAATGATACAGAAAATATGACATTTAAAGATCAATTTTCCATATTATAATATGGACATTATGATAAGGGACTGGTGAACCATTCATTGATGTAATGTATCCTAGCAACGAGTTTAGGACACTTCGTTCGTTAAGGTTGTCATCGAAGGGCATCGAATGGATGTTCTTACCTATTGGAAGAAGTTAGTCTAATGGTAAAATATATACAACCTAAAAACTTGTGAGAAGAGTCTTTGGAATTGAAATGGGTAAATTTCACAAGCTATATCCAACCAGGTTCAGGTGTGGCGGATTTTATTTAGGATTTTTTGAGCGTATTCTATAAAGAAAGTCCATGCGCTATATAACTTTTGTCATGTGCTTTGAAAGCCAACCCTACATACCCAATCTCCAATTTTAGGGGTGCCAAAAAACATTATTTGTATGGTAATGTTGCTTCTTGCTAAGTTGAATGGCCATATGGTTTATACAATGACATGCCATGATTCTGGGCACATAGTCCTGCCCTGCCAATCAATGTCATAGATTCCCTTTAGGCAGTGGCGTAACTACCGTGGTAGCAGTGGTAGCGGCTGCCACAGGGCCCGGGACATTAGGGGGCCCGGCGATAGCCGCTACCGCTGCGTTTTTTTCTTTTTTCTTAATAGGGTGTTACTGGCTGGAGTTACTCCAGCTGGTAACGGGCCCTATTTACTTATCGATCCTGGCTGGGCCGGGATTGGTAAGTGACACCGCGGGTCCCACAAAGACTATCATTATACTTGGGGGTCTTTGCAGACCCCCGAGTATAATGATTGGGGGCCAGAGAGAGGTAAGAAACGTAAAAAACACTGTTACTTACCTCTCCACGATCCGGGCAGACTTCAGACCTAGTTGTCTGACGTCTCTGACGTCACATGAGCCCGGCCTGTGTCCCGGGTGATGTGACGTCCGACGTCATTGAAGAAGGACGACAGCAAAGGACTGCAGGGGAGGCAGGGGACAGGTAAGTAACAGTGGTTTTTTAATGTTTTTATTCCCCTGGGGCTCCGATTATTTTCAGACCCCAGAGTATAATAATTGTTTATGGGTGTCCACAGTGGGACATAGTACTGGGTGCAGGGGCCACTATGAGGGATAATACTGTGTGCAGGGGTCACTAAGGGGCATAATACTGTGTGCAGGGGCCACTATGGGGCTTAATACTGTGTGCAGGGGTCACTAAGGGGCATAATACTGTGTGCAGGGGCCACTAGGGGCATAATAGAGCGCGCAGAAATGCAAAAGAGGGGGGTCGGTCGAGGTCTTCGATGTCGGTCGGGGGGGGGGGGCATGTCAAAAGTTCGCCACCAGGCCCTGCCATTCCTAGTTACGCCACTGCCTTTAGGGCTTATGCACATGGCCGTGCTACGGATCTATGTTGGATAGCTACATAATACAGCACCCACTGACCCATACTGTACCTCTGTTTGCCCCCCTGGAGCACTCTACAGCCAGGTTTTCACAGACATGTCACCAGATTGTGTGTGGCCAGGGCGGTGTAATTCAGCTAAATCCCATACACCTATATCAGCACACTCTCTGATCTGGTTCATGTACGTTGGTCCATCTTCCCCAATAATAAAGTGATGGCTTTGTTAGACTGAGCCCCAAGTGGTATATCCTCTACACAGGACTGGGAAATAATTTTAGGCAGGCGTGGGAAAATGTTCTAAGAATTCTTCCAGAAATAGAAGAGTTAATACTTTAGTTTTATCAGTTACCAGAATGAAGTGACCTTTGCCCTTTGAAGTCCAGGAAATGATGATATGGCCCCCACACATATGGCCTGATCTCAATCTTATCCAATCACACATGAAAGGATATTAACCCTTCTATTTTTGCAAGCTTGCTTAAGTTGCAGCATATATGTATGTGATGTATATTTGCCTATTCTGTACAATGTTAATTGTGCATTAAATTTTTTTTTCCTCTTATCAGTATGTCTTTGGAGTATGGGATGAAACCCACAAAAACACGGGGAGAACTTACAAAATTTTTGCAAATGTTGTCCTTGTCAGGATTCAAACCCAGGACTCCAGTGCAGGAAGGCTGTAGTGTGAACCACTGAGCCACCAAGCTGCACTTAGTATTGTTACTTTGATACCCTATACCTATAGAGATGCTGAGCGACTGAAATCGCACCAATATCGGGATCCTTTAAAAGGGGAACTTTAAAGGGGTTGTCCAGGCAAAAATGGACAACCCCTTTAACTTTTAAATCAGCCAGGGGTATTGAAAACAATTAAAAAAAATAAAATACTCACCTGTCCCCAATGCAGTGTGACCACTGAGGCCAATCAGTGAGCTACCTGTGATATCGCGGACCTGAGACCACTGAGGCCAATCAGCGTCTTTAGCAGAACTCCAGAAGAGACCCGTTCAGCAGAAGGACACTGAAGCATCGGGACAGGTGAGTAGGATTTTTTTTTAGTTTTTCACTACCCCTGGCTGATTTAAAAGTCAATGGGGTTGTCCAATTTTTCCCTTTAAGGCTGCATTCACACTGAGTAACGCTGGCGTTTTTTGTGCTTATTTTTGCACATAGCGCCGCGTTAACGCCGGTTAACGCCACGTTAACGCCGCGTATACGCCGCGTTAACGCCGGTCAACGCCACCGCAAAATAGCGCGGCGTATACGCGGCGTAACCGGCGTTAACGCGGCGCTATGTGCAAAAATAAGCACAAAAAACGCCAGCGTTACTCAGTGTGAATGCAGCCTAAGGCTGCAAAATTTTACTTAATGGCGGTTCGCAAGCGTGCAGTACGCTCGTGTAGTTCTACGGGGACTGGCAAGTGAGCCTGCTCCGGAGGGAAGCGCTACTACGCAGGCACAGGATTTGAAGACAAGAAGACTGAAGAAGAAACGGAACCAGAGGGCATAACTACAAGAAGACAGAAGAGGCAGGCGTGCCCGAAGATGACGTAACATCGTGCATCCCCGCCCATGGTGCACGTTCAGGTACGATTAGCATATATGTTTTAATGCTTTTATTTAAAAATGGAACCGGGGTTAATATAACATTTACGGGGCCTGAATAACCTTTTTAAAGTCTATTCACGCATATGTGGTGTCTATTAGCATGATTTTGCTGATAGAGCCCCTTTAAATGAATGCAGAATGTCACGGACACAGCTAGTGTCCACTGCTAATGTCCATGCAAGACATTAGCAGCGGACACTGACGGTAGTGTGAACGCCCCCTAAGATACTCCATGTGCCTCATATTAATAGCAATTAACCCCATCATGTCCTTCACATTAACCCCCTGTGTGCCTCACATAAGAGTTACTGATATGTGAGAGACATGGAGGTAATAATGAAGTATCTTCATGATTAGTACCCCTATATATCTCACACATCAGTAACCCTTATGGTGAAGTACACAGGGGGTTAATGGGAGGGACATGATGGGGTTAGCTGCTATTAATATGAGGCACAAGGAGTTACTAAAACTAAATGAATAACTCCAAATGCCTGATATTAATAGGAATAGAAACTCCCCTCCCCCCTCCAGCCTGTACCTGGGTGTTCTGTCTTTACTTTCACTTTGCTGAACTTCTCCCTCTCGTGTGTAAGATGCAGGGTGGCAGGGATCTTCTGTAGAGCGATAAGCTCCACCTCCTCAGCTCTCCTCACCCTCTCATTGGTTGACAGAGGGCAGCCAGAGAAGGGGGGTGAGGTGGGAGCATCCTCTATCAGTAGCTGCAGCTCCCTGCGCTGGCTGCTGTCTATTAGCCGATGCTGCAGGTACACAGTGTGCTTCCGACATATACTACCTAATAGGGAAAGTATATGTGTGAAGCACACTGTGTGCAGGGAGCTGCAGGTACTGATAGAGGACCGACAGGGGGCCCCTGCAAGTGCTGGGGCCCTCGGTAATTGCCCTGCCGACCGACCCGGGCGGTTGCCCGACTCATCCGGCCCTGGATCCGCCCCTGGCGATGACCTAGGGCCAATGACATCAGGGACCGAGTCGGAACACACCGAGGAGGCCTTGGGTAGAAGAGGAGCCCGGTAAAGATGAATAGAAATATTTCTTTATTTTCACGAACCCTCTCTGGCCTTACGTTTCTATTCTTGGTGATCTAAGAAGACCCCACTGTATCCTAACAATTTTGTGGGTGGGGAACACAAAAATTTAGGATAAAGTAGCGGCCGGAGCGAGGTCCGCAGGCACCGCTAGTGGAGGCCGGCATGACTGGCCTTTGTAGCGGTGCTTAATGTAAAGGGGTAAGGGGAAGCGGCGCATCACTTACCTTTTCCAAGATGGCGCTGCCCCGCTCCTCTGCACAGAATGCCGAAAGCGGGGGAGCGGGGCTTACTCGTCACTTCCGGCAGTTAGCTGGAGAAGTGCCATTCAGCGGGCAGATGCCATTGGAGACAGTCCCTCCCTCCCTAATTTTTTGTATTGTTTGTTTTTGTTTCTTTGTTGGTTTTGTATTTTCCTGTGGTGGTGTCTTTTTCTTTGCAGGTGCCGTTCTCCTTCGTTTGAGTTGTGTGCGCACCCTAGGGGGGTTTCCGGTCCTGGAGTCACGGTGGCGGGCGGGGGGTCCTTGGAGGTGGTAAAAATTCTGTGTGTGTGTGTGGGGGGGGGGGTCTGTGTGGTGGCCACCCCCTCTCAGCACAAGCTGGTACTAGTCATGGTGGTGGGTGGTCTGGCGCATGGCAGGTATCGCAAATGTGAGAACCCACCTTAACTGGTTGGCCAGGTTTTGGTGTCGCCAAACGGGGGGTAACGGCTGGTGGCAAATAAGCTATACTATCTGGTCATAACTTATAGTTGGGGCGCCAGGCCAGTTTACTTGGTAGCTCCAAGGACCTCCTCCCGGGTTCTTCCTGTTAATACAGGTTCTACTGTTTTATAGTTGGGTTTGTTATTACGGTATTATTTTATGTATGTTTTGTAAATAAACTGGCTGCTGTGGCCAAATTATCCAAAAGTATACAGTCTCAGTGTGCTTTGTGTGGTTTAGATGGGGTCACGCAGTGGTGGAGTGGTCGGGGGGAGCTATCGGCTTATCTCGGGAGTTGGCGGGTCACAAGTGGGAGCTGACAGGAGGGTTTAGGTGGGAGTGGGCTCCAAATCTTGGAGCACCAGTCTACAATACCGCAGTCAAGCCAAACCCAAACTTTTTTAGAAAATGAATACCATGCCTGCTCCGTTACAGACTGCTTCGCTCATCTCTATTTTTTACCAGTGCAAGTGAATTCCCATATGGTGGTAATATTGTGCAGGGTACATTACATCACGGCACCTTCACGTTCCTCGACTTTACCAGAAGATATTTCAAAAAAATAGTGTTTTTGCTGTCACTCACCATATGAAACCAAGAAGTCTTCAGGGTGTGCAATCCGTGCCCCGGGACTCATCGGAGCTTGGTAATGTACATTGTTGCCAAAAAAAGGAAATACGTATTCCACAACCCGGCTTATTTAAAATTTAACTTTTAATCCATAGAATCAATTAAAATTAAAGTGTGCAAAAAGATGGAAAACACATACAAGAAGGGTGAAAAAAGCGAGATAAAATAACGCAACTAACGCGTTTCGAGATTAAAAAATCTCTTAATCATAGCATGATTCAATCCTCTGCTCTTAAGAGTTATCGACAGACTGCGTCTTTTTATATCCTACTAAAACCATGTGATACAGATAATTGATTTGGGTCCACACCCAATATTCAAATGCGTCTAAAGTGCAATGGCAAAAGTTACATACCTTGCTTGGTATGCTATAAACGACCACATTATATCAATGACACCATAAATAACGATATAAATACAACGCAACTATAAAGTGTAACACCATATTGATAAACATTGGCTTAGGTTCAAATCCATCGTAAATACATATCAATAGAGATAAATGCTAAGCATTCTTGAAAAAAATAAATAACAACTTACTACATGTTCAATGGGAATTCTATGCTTTCTACAAGTCAGCTACTGCATGAAGTGTGAGTGAACTTTTACTCACCTATGAGTAAAAGTTCACTCACACTTCATGCAGTAGCTGACTTGTAGAAAGCATAGAATTCCCATTGAACATGTAGTAAGTTGTTATTTATTTTTTTCAAGAATGCTTAGCATTTATCTCTATTGATATGTATTTACGATGGATTTGAACCTAAGCCAATGTTTATCAATATGGTGTTACACTTTATAGTTGCGTTGTATTTATATCGTTATTTATGGTGTCATTGATATAATGTGGTCGTTTATAGCATACCAAGCAAGGTATGTAACTTTTGCCATTGCACTTTAGACGCATTTGAATATTGGGTGTGGACCCAAATCAATTATCTGTATCACATGGTTTTAGTAGGATATAAAAAGACGCAGTCTGTCGATAACTCTTAAGAGCAGAGGATTGAATCATGCTATGATTAAGAGATTTTTTAATCTCGAAACGCGTTAGTTGCGTTATTTTATCTCGCTTTTTTCACCCTTCTTGTATGTGTTTTCCATCTTTTTGCACACTTTAATTTTAATTGATTCTATGGATTAAAAGTTAAATTTTAAAGAAGCCGGGTTGTGGAATACGTATTTCCTTTTTTTGGCAACAATGTACATTACCAGAAGATACTTTAAAATATGGAGTAATGAAGTTATTTAGGCATTTCTGTGGCCTTTGGATTAGACCAAGACAGCGCTGGAAAGTGGCAATCCATCTAAGCGGACTTATCTTGTAAATGACAGGGAGAGGGATGTGAAGCCTTGCAGTATACACCAGGTCTCCGGGCTCTCTCCTGCAGCTTTACTCAACACTTGGCAGTTTGGATTTTAACACAGATTTGTCACAGTGAACAGGGCATCAGATAGGACCCCATGTGATAGAGAAGCTCATTCATATATTACAGGTGTGAGCGGAGAGGGTAGGACTCCAGGGGGTCTCACTCAGTGACTGACAGGAGGGGCACGGCCATATAATGAAAGCTGTCAGTTATCGAGAGTCCCATCATAGTTCAGGGCTGACCCCAGTGCACAAAGACTGCAATAAATCACAAGTATAGGAAAATTCCTAGGCCCAAAATCAGTAACTGGTGCAAACACATCAACATGCTATATATAGTCACCGGTCTCATATGTAGTCACTATAGGCAACAGTTCTAATAAGAAGCTTCAACATCTGCAACTTATACACAGTGATGTCACAGTACAGGATAATACACACAGTGATGTCACAGTACAGAGATAATACACACAGTGATGTCACAGTACAGGGATAATACACAGTGATGTCACAGTACAGGGATAATACACACAGTGATGTCACAGTACAAGGATACTACACACAGTGATGTCACAGTACAGGGATAATACATACAGTGATGTCACAGTACAGGGATAATACACACAGTGATGTCACAGTACAAAGATAATACACACAGTGATGTCACAGTACAGAGATAATACACACAGTGATGTCACAGTACAGGATAATACACACAGTGATGTCACAGTACAGAGATAATACACACAGTGATTTCACAGTATAGGGATAATACACACAGTGATGTCACAGTACAGGGATAATACACACAGTGATGTCACAGTACGGGGATAATACACACAGTGATTTCACAGTACAGGGATAATACACACAGTGATGTCACAGTACAGGGATAATACACACAGTGATGTCACAGTACAGGATAATACACACAGTGATGTCACAGTACAGGGATAATACACACAGTGATGTCACAGTACAAAGATAATACACACAGTGATGTCACAGTACAGGATAATACACACAGTGATGTCACAGTACAGAGATAATACACACAGTGATTTCACAGTATAGGGATAATACACACAGTGATGTCACAGTACAGGGATAATACACACAGTGATGTCACAGTACGGGGATAATACACACAGTGATTTCACAGTACAGGGATAATACACACAGTGATGTCACAGTACAGGGATAATACACACAGTGATGTCACAGTACAGGATAATACACACAGTGATGTCACAGTACAGAGATAATACACACAGTGATGTCACAGTACAGGGATAATACACACAGTGATGTCACAGTACAGGATAATACACACAGTGATGTCACAGTACAGGGATAATACACACAGTGATGTCACAGTACAGGGATAATACACACAGTGATGTCACAGTACAGGGATAATACACACAGTGATGTCACAGTACAGGGATAATACACACAGTGATGTCACAGTACAGGGATAATACACACAGTGATGTCACAGTACAGGGATAATACACACAGTGATGTCACAGTACAGGGATAATACACACAGTGATGTCACAGTACAGGGATAATACACACAGTGATGTCACAGTACAGGGATAATACACACAGTGATGTCACAGTACAGGGATAATACACACAGTGATGTCACAGTATAGGATAATACACACAGTGATGTCACAGTACAGGGATAATACACACAATGATGTCACAGTACAGGATAATACACACAGTGATGTCACAGTACGGGGATAATACACATAGTGATGTCACAGTACAGGGATAATACACACAGTGATGTCACAGTACAGAGATAATACACACAGTGATGTCACAGTACAGGGATAATACACACAGTGATGTCACAGTACAGAGCTAATACACACAGTGATGTCACAGTACAGAGATAATACACACAGTGATGTCACAGTACAGAGATAATACACACAGTGATGTCACAGTACAGGGATAATACACACAGTGATGTCACAGTATAGGATAATACACACAGTGATGTCACAGTACAGTATTAAAGTGGAAAAAACCACTACAGGCTGATTCAACTTTGATATAATGTCCTTAAAACATGTCAAACTGAGGCTGAGTAGTGTGTGTGGCCTCCATGTGCCTGTATGACCTCCCTACAACACCTGGGCATGCTCCTGATGAGGTTGCAGATGGTCTCCTGAGGGATCTCCTTCCAGACCTGGACTAAAGCGTCTGCCAACTCCTGGACAGTCTGTGGTGCAGCGTATCGTTGGTGGATGGAACGAGACATGATGTCCCAGATGTGCTCAATTGGATTCAGGTGTGGGGAACGGGCGGGCCAGTCCATAGCTTCAATGCCTTCATCTTGCTGTAACTGTAACACACTCCAGCCACAAGAATTTTTGTGCTTATTCTGAAATATGATTTTGGACATTTAAGCACAGGCTGTGACTGGTCTATGTTTGTGGCACATGAGGTCTGGCATTGTCCTGCATTAGGAGGAACCCAGGGCCAACCGCACCAGCATAAGGTCTCACAAGGGGTCTGAGGATCTCATCTCAGTACCTAATGGCAGTCAGGCTACCTCTGGCAAGCACATGGAGGGCTGTGCGACCCTCCAAAGAAATGCCACCCCACTCCATTACTGACCCACTGCCAAACAGGTCATGCTGAAGGATGTTGCAGACAGCAGATCTCTCTCCACGGCATCTCCAGATGTCACATGTGCTCAGTGTGAACCTGCTTTCATCTGTGAAGAGCACAGGGCGCCAGTGGCGAAGTTGCCAATCCTGGTGTTCTGTGGCAAATACCAAGCGCCCTGTACGGTGTTGGGCTGTGAGTACAACCCCCATCTGTGGGTGCCAGGCCCTCATATCATCCTTATGGAGTCGGTTTCTAACCGTTTGTGCAGACACAGGCACATTTGTGGCCTGCTGGAGGTCATTTTGCAGGGCTCTGGCAGTGCTCCTCCTGTTCCTCCTTGCACAAAGGCAGAGGTAGCGGTTCTGCTGCTGGGTTGTTGCCCTCCCACAGCCCCCTCCACGTCTCCTGGTGTACTGGCCTGTCTCCTGGTAGCGCCTCCAGCTTCTGGACACTTCGCTGACAGACACAGCGAACCTTCTTGCCACACCTCACATTTGATGTGCCATCCAAGATGAGCTGCACTACCTGAGCCACTTGTGTGGGTTGTAGAGTCCGTCTCAGGCTACCACGAATGTTAAGTGTACCCTTTATTCTTTTGAGCAGTGCATCTTTCCTAGGGTTCATTTGTGCCCCCCCCCTATTCATTTATCTACCCTTTTCTATCGCATGGTGTCAGTCCCAGCGTTGGCGTCCCCAATGATCAGATCTTTATCACGTCAGGATTTTGGGGCCATCATGGGGCCAGTTTAGAGAGATGTTACAATATGTTATGTTACTACCGCCTTGGGCCATAACAATGACTGCATATTCTTTGCAGATGACAGACGCATTTTGAGGGATGGAGGGACTTTAAAATGAAATGGAGGAGATATTCCTCTGCCATAATCCTCACACCACTAGAGGCTAAACTTTAGTACACTCCTAAAATCTGTTGCCCGGGCCCGGTTTATGTGATTTATTTACATGCTGTATTTCTGCATCGCTGTCACTGCCGACCAGTTTGTTTGCTCCTCAAAACTGACTTTGATGTGATAAAGCGCTAAAGAAATCTTTTATTTTCGGATAAATTCTGCCGTATCCAAAGAGATGGCGGGGAAGGGGGGGTAGTCGGATGCAGAATACTGATGAACGCCATCTTGCTACACATTTCAATGCTGTTAATTTCACACATCATTCACTTTAATTGAATGATCACATACAATGGGGTGTTTTTAGGGAAATAGCTGCGAGTAAATGCTCATCGCAGGCCTAGGACAATTCGGGATAGTTATAAAAGAGTAATGAGCAGCCATCGCGGATGGAGGCTGCCAGTGACTGACAGGTAAAGTCTGCATTCAGCGGGCAGTCAGATGAACCCTTTCATTGCTGGAGCGGGACAATCAATTGGAGCTTTATTCAAGGCTCATTAGTGTGGATACTGTAGACACTGCTTATATCTATCCCCTGTCAGCCTCTATAGACCCTTCTATTCAGGGCTCTCAATGGGTGACGTCTTCATTTAGAGCATTACTACATTTCCAAAGCTAGTATTGCATTAGACATTCATTCACTTAGACTATTACAAAGCAAGGGCTTCAATGCAACTTTGCTAACAAGGTAAGATGTGTAAGAATTCAGATATGGTTGGGATTCTTGCATTCACTGCAAGTCGTTTGCATTTTCTTCCTTCATATGTCTATGGGAATATTGGTTCTCTTCGAGTAGATCCAGTTGGTGTCCAGAGTCTTATAGGCCAATGCTTCTTGGAAAGAAGGGAAACTGCCTCTCTAGTGCCACCTAGCTTCCATGTCTGACCTAGGAAGAGCCTTAAAATAGAAGAATTGGTATTTAACGGCAACTCATCCAACCAATAGTACCCTGTATACTGAAAGGAAGCAAGAACCCTGGAACTGCTGTCTATGGATTCCCTGCAGTTCTATAACATGGAGGCAGTTCTATTATACAGGACATCTATGTCTGTCCCTGACTGGCATCGACTTCTATTCTGGTGCACCAACATGTGCCTGAACCTCTTAATAAATCAGCCATGCCTCGCGACTGTCAGGCCTTTTATTAAGACTGGCATACGCAATGCCAGTCTTAATAGACCTGCCGCCTTCTCTTTAAAAGTAATGCTTCTAGATGAGAATACCTCCATATATAGGGAGGACAGTATAGCATGCCACTGAAGTATCCAGAAGAAACCGGACCCATATACTTGTGCAATAGGTTCCCACATATATGTACAGGTGCCATATTAAAGGCTGCATTGGACTAAAATTGTTGATGAACTATCTATCTACCCTGTGGGTGCTGTGGTTGAGAGTTCTAGTTACAAAATTCATCTAACACTGCTCAATCTTTTTGCAAAATTGCAGTCACTGCACCTTTGGGGTCAGAACGTGACTCCATTTATATTAGGGAAGGAGTTACAGGACAAAATGGCAATGTTTAGTTACACAACTGAAGTATTGGCCAAAGTCTCTGTATAGCACTAATATAAAAGGGATCAGGAGGTTCTGGCGCCCTATGGTGAAACCTTGGCGCGGGTCCAGTCCAACAGCCTCTTGTTCGACCCCTTCCCAGTGCGCAACGGCACTCACCAGGGTTGGCCCTTGTCCCCTTTACTCTATGCTCTGGTGATGGAGCACCTGGCGGTCACCCTACGTGCTCGCTCCGCTATTACGGGCCTGCAGGTGGGTCCCTCCCAGGTTAAATTGGCGTTATAAGCCAATGACCTTCTCCTCTATGTTTTCCAGCCCCATACAGTGTTGGCCAAAAGTATTGGCCCCCCTGCAATACTGTCAGATAATACTCTTGTTCTTCCAGAAAATGATTGCAAGCACAAACTCTTTGGTAATATCTTCATTTATTTTGCTTGCAATTAAAAAACACAAAAGAGAATGAAAAAAAAGTCAGATCATTGATCATTTTACACAAAACTCCAAAAATGGGCCGGACAGAAGTATTGGCGCCCTCAGCCTAATACTTGGTAGCACAACCTTTAGACACAATAACTGTGCACAACCGCTTCCGCTAACCAGCAATGAGTTTCTTACAAGGCTCTGCTGGAATTTTAGACCATTCTTCTTTGGCAAACTGCTCCAGGTCCCCCCTGAGATGTGAAGGGGGCCTTCTCCAAACTGCCACCAAGAGATCTCCCCTCCCCCACAGGTGTTCTATGGGATTCAGGTCTGGACTCATTGCTGCCACTTTACAAGTCTCCAGGGCTTTCTCTCACCACCATTTTCTAGTGCGGACCTGAAGTGTGTTTTGGGTCATTGTCCTGCTGGAAGACCCCTGACCTCTGAGGGAGACCCAGCTTTCTCACACTGGGCCCTACATTATGCTGCACAATGTGTTGGTCGTCTTCAGACTTCATAATGCCATGCACATGGTCAAGCAGTCCAGTGCCCGAGGCAGCAAAGCAACCCCAAAACATCAGGGAACCTCCGCCATGTCTGACTGTAGGGACCGTGTTCTTTTCTTTGAAGGCCTCTTTTTTCCCTGTAATCTCTATGTT
This sequence comes from Leptodactylus fuscus, assembly GCF_031893055.1. Classification (NCBI taxonomy): domain Eukaryota; kingdom Metazoa; phylum Chordata; class Amphibia; order Anura; family Leptodactylidae; genus Leptodactylus; species Leptodactylus fuscus. Next base: position 257,354,455 of record NC_134266.1, on the reverse strand, counting down.
GATGCCTTTTCCTACTTTTGTCTCATCTGACCAGAGAACATTCTTCCAGAACATTTTTGGCTTTCTCAAGTAAGTTTTGGCAAACTCCAGCCTGGCTTCTGTCTCTGGGTAAGAAGTGGGGTCTTCCTGGGTCTCCTACCTTACAGTCCCTTTTCATTCAGACGCTGACGGATAGTACGGGGTGACACTGTTGTACCCTCGGACTGCAGGGCAGCTTGAACTTGTTTGGATGTTAGTCGAGGTTCTTTATCCACCATCCGCACAATCTTGTGTTGAATTCTCTCGTCAATTTTTCTTTTCCGTCCACATCTAGGGAGGTTAGCCACAGTGCCATGGGCTTTACACTTCTTGATGACGCTGCGCACGGTAGACACAGGAACATTCAGGTCTTTGGAGGTGGACTTGTAGCCTTGAGATTGCTCATGCTTCCTCACAATTTTGCTTCTCAAGTCCTCAGACAGTTCTTTGGTCTTCTTTCTTTTCTCCATGCTCAATGTGGTACACACAAGGACACAGCACAGAGGTTGAGTCAACTTTAATCCATTTCAACTGGCTGAAAGTGTGATTTAGTTATTGCCACCACCTGTTAGGTGCCTTAGGTATGTAACAGGTGCTGTTAATTACACAATTTAGAGAAGAATCACATGATTTTTCAAACAGTACCAATACTTTTGTCCACCCCCTTTTTATGTTAGGTGCAGAATTATATCCAATTTGGCTTTTTGACAATTCTTTCTGTGCTTTTCCATTGAAGACAAATTAAATGAAGATGATAATACCAAAGAATTTGTGCTTGCAATCATTTTCTGGAAGAAATGAGTATTATGTGTCAGAATTGCAGGGGTGCCAATACTTTTGGCCAACACTCTATCTATCTATCTATATAATATTTACAAACATCTGACAAGGGCTTTCACGGAGATTGAAATTTTAATCCAAAGTCACAACCCCATGGTCACAGCCCTACTTTGGTGTTTAATCATGTCTTCTTTTTCATAATATAGGCATGAAATGTGCCAGACATGCCCTTTCCAGTTGTGACTAGCACATAAAGTATAAAGTGACTGCTAACTTGACTGACATGACGACATTCTTCAGGGCCAGCTCTATGGGAGTCTGGGAGGTAATCCCTTATTTCAGGAGCCTCAAGGAGAGTTAGCAAGTATGCTTTCAAAAATAGAAGTGCTAATAGTTAATTTGTATCAATTAAATAAAATTAATGAATGAGCAAAAGAGAAATGTAAATTCCATCTATGTTTGGTGTGACCTTTGCCCTTTGGAGGAGAAGTCCTGGAAATTATGATACGGCCCCCGCAGAGCCCTGATCTCACCATTATCCAGTCTGTCTGTGATTACATGAATAGACAGACAGATTGGAGCAAGCCAACATCCACAGAAGATCTGTGCTTAGTTCTCCAAGATGGTGGGAACAACCTTCCTGCTGAGGTCCTTCAAAAACAGTCTACAAGTACCAAGAAGAACTGATGGAAGGCAAGACGGCAGTCTCACCAAATATTGATGGGATTTAGATTTCACTTTTACTTTTGAAACTATTCTTTTAGGAGAATTTTTTCCATCACTTTGACACTTTACTGTACACATATATATATATATATATATATATATATATATATATATATATAGGTAATAAGTACATAGTAAAAGAAAAGACATCTGAGGGCTTCTTTAAGGAAGGGATGAGGGGGAATATGTTTTTTTTGTTTGTTTGTTTGTTTGTTTTTTTCAGTAGGGAAGGGGCAGTTCTGACCTACTATGGGGCTCCATGATTGCTATGTGCATTTGGAGGGCAGGGGGCATGCTGTAAGCCCTTGTCTTTTTAGAACTTGAACTAAATGAACATTGATTTTATTTAAAGAGACTATCTCTGACCATCTAAGGATATGTTCACAATTTGCATTCCATGTGTGAACATTACTTGCGGCTAGCTGCGACGGGCTGCTGTTGCAGCGCAGTTGTGGCATTCTGCTCCGAATTATGCCTAAATGAATGGGCCTAAATGGGTGGGAGCCTCACGCCGCGGAAGCCATGGCTGATTCTATTGCAGAATCCTCGGCAAGAAGGATCATCTCCCTTCCTTTACTAGCTAGCAGAAAAAAGAAGCGAGTGTCTCCCATTGAAGTCAATGGGAGCCGGTTTTGACAGCGGATTTTGAGGCGGATTCTGCGTCAAAATACGCTGCCAAAAAACTCTGTGTGAACTGACCCTAAGTGGTGACGTCTGTAGTCTTCATTGGTAGACAATGGATATGACCATGAATGCAGGAACTTTCTATGGTCTGAGACTTGTCAGACACTCCATCATGATCTCCTTATTGTGACCGGGTTATCTTCTTGACAAGGAATATAGAATCATGCAAGGGCAATACACACGCAAGAAGATACTCAAGACACAATAAGGACAACATGGGTAAACTTCTGACATCTCTCACCACTAACGCTGTGAACCCGGCCTAAGATAGTTAGAGAACATCTTTAAAACTCTGCAAAATTTTTTAATTTATATTTGCAAAAATGTTGAATTTTTAATTGCAAATGTAATTCTAGTTATTTTCATGGGAGACCCCATTATATTGCTTTATTATTATTATTATTATTATTATTATTAATAATAATAATAATAATAATAATAATAATAATAATAATAATACATTTGTAATGTTTTAATTTTCTCGTTTTTCTCGTTTGCTATGGATACATTTTTTGTTATAGTTTGGATCTTTCTGGTATTATAAGTTAGCTGCCTGTCCCATCTAAGGCCAGTGCGGTTTTCACTGAAGAACAGCCTGCAGTTTTTAATTTCGGTTATGGATCGCACATTTCTACAATGCCAGTAAGCCAGAGGTTTTTAATTTAATAGCTCTTAGCATATTGCTATTGTTGGCATATTGTTACTTATCGCTGCAATTAAAAAACTGCATGCAGTTCTACAGCGAAAGAGCGTAGTGTAAACCCAGCCTAACAAGCCATTCATCTGGGTCATCTGAACTTGATCAGGACCATCTATATTCCGACAGAATACAAATGTACCCCTGGGGTATTAAAGGGATTCTACCATTAAAACCTCTTTTTTTGTGGCTAAGACGTCGGAATAGCCTTTAGAAAGGCTATTCGTCTCTTACCTTTAGATGTGATCTCCGCCGCGCCGTTCCTTAAAAATACTGTTTTTTACCGGTATGTAAATTAGTTCTCTGGCAGCGATGGGGGCGTCCCCACTGCTGCTCGAGAACACGATCCTGCGACGCCTCTATCTTCTGCTGGATCCTCCCCTTCTCTGTCGTCTTCCTCCTGCGTCACCTCCAACGCCTGCGCAGTTGGCTCTGACAGTGAGACACCAGCAGAGCCGATTGCGAAAGCCGGCTGGCGTCCTCCCAAAAATGGCCGTTCAGAATGAGCGGAGCGTAACTCTGTGTGCAGGCTCCCGAACAATGATGTAATTGTGTTTTTCACATTCCACTTCCACTCTACAAAAAATATTTTTACAATTTTCTACTACATTGTATAGAAAATTAAATATATTAAAAAATATATATAAAAAATAGACCTTGCCGCACAAAAAAACAAGCCCCTGTACGTATGTCAACAGAAAAGTAAAAAAAAAAAATAGTTATGGCTCCTGGAAGCTGAGAAGGACAAATGGAAAAATAAAAAATGTATCAGGAAAGGGTTAGTTGACTGAAGAAATATAACAACCCCCCCCCCCCCAAAACCTGTTGTATACCGAATTAGAATTGGGAATCAATAAACACCCAGCTGGTACAAAAATTACCAGAATGAATACGACGGCTGCCTGTGTCAGTTCCTCTCCACATTCTCCCAGACGATCATTATGTGGTGGTTTTGCATAATGTTTAAACATATCTCACAACTTCAGAAACCTATAACCAGAGATGCAGGAAGGGAATGACTAATGAATGAAGGTGACGCCAGATATTAATGTTGTGGAACCTTCTGCTTGTCAAGTGTCTGCATTCAGAGCAAGGATCCAGAAGCCATGTCCAGGATTAAAAAGTCCTGCTTGTCAAAGACTCATCTGGACAACGCAGCCCCTTCCCTAAGAGGATCTACTATGGTCCTAAGGGTGGAATCCCACCAAACATTGATGACCTAAGGCAGTGATGATGAACCGTTTAGAGATCGAGTGCCAAAACTTCAACTCAAAATCCACTAATTTATTACAAAGTGCCAACATGGCAATTTAACCTTAATAATGTGCGGAAGATGGAACTACAGATGGGGGAAGGTAGAATCTCGAAGGTATGGGATAGCCTTAAGACTATATCTGGACACAAACAAAAGGCTGGCCCTCAGATAAAAGGTGACAGGAAGTGGCTTAATGAGCTAAATCTATTCTTCAATAGAATTGACTCCAAACCAATTGTCCCCTCACCAGTATGTCAGTCAACCCCCCTCCCCTCACACACCAAAACCCAACCCCCACGGACTGGCAGTAAATTGCAATCTGACTATCTGATCCTCAAGGAGTCTCAAGTGAGTAGGGAAATTAAGAGGAGTAACAGACAAGGCCAGTGGACCTGATGGTTTAAGTGGAAGAGTTCTTAAAATGTGCAGAGACCAGTTGTGTGGCATCATCATGCACATGTACAATATGAGTTTAAAGCTGGGGGTGGTACCTCAACTGTGGAAAACATCTTGTGTGGTACCAGTCCCAAAGAAACCCAACCCGATGGGCTACAGTGACTACCGACTTGTAGCACTGACATCCCACCTGATGAAGGTCCTACAGAGACTGGTCCTGACACACCTACGCCCCCTAGTGAGCTCCGCTCTGGACCCCCTACAGTTTGCATATCGGCCGGGCATTGGGGTAGATGACACCATCATTCACCTTCTTCACAGAGCTCTCTCTCACCTGGAGAAACCAGGGAACACTGTGAGAATAACGTTCTTTGACTTCAGCCAGGGCTACTGAGGGAGAAGCTGGACCTTGTTGGAGTGGACCATCACATGTCCTACTGGATCCTAGACTACCTGACAAACCGCCCTCAGTATGTGAGAGCCCAGGACTGTGTGTATGACACTGTGATCTGAAGTACGGGGGCACCACAAGGTACAGTTCTTGCCCCATTCCTCTTCACACTGTACACTGCTGACTTTAGGCACAACTCCTCCAGCTGTTACCTAGAGAAGTCCTCCAATGACTCTGCTATAGTAGGCCTGATCACTGATGGCGACGATAGGGAATACAGAGACTTAAATCGGGATTGTGTAGAATGGTGCCAGCAGAACCAGCTCAGGATTAATGCTGGGAAGACCAAGGAGTGGAGATCCAAGGGACATGTATTGAGATATTCAGGACCTATAAGTATCTGGGCGTGCTCCTCAATAATAAAGTAGACTGGGCTGATCACCTGGAGGCGCTGCACAGAAAGGGCCACAGCAGACTCTACCTGCTCAGGAGGCTGAGGGACTTCAGAGTCCAGGGGACACTTCTTAGGGCCTTTTTCAATTCTGTGGTTGCTTCTGCCATCTTTTTAGGTGTGGTCTGCTGGGGGAGCAGTACAGTCCTATGAAAAAGTTTGGGCACCCCTATTAATCTTAATCATTTTTAGTTCTAAATATTTTGGTGTTTGCAGCAGCCATTTCAGTTTGATATATCTAATAACTGATGGACACAGTAATATTTCTGGATTGAAATGAGGTTTATTGTACTAACAGAAAATGTGCAATATGCATTCAACCAAAATTTGACCGGTGCAAAAGTATGGGCACCTCAACAGAAAAGTGACATTAATATTTAGTACATTCTCCTTTTGCAAAGATAACAGCCTCTAGTTGCTTCCTGTAGCTTTTAATCAGTTCCTGGATCCTGGATAAAGGTATTTTGGACAAACAATTCAAGTTCAGTTAAGTTAGATGGTCGCCGAGCATGGACAGCCCGCTTCAAATCATCCCACAGATGTTCAATGATATTCAGGTCTGGGGACTGGGATGGCCATTCCAGAACATTGTAATTGTTCCTCTGCATGAATGCCTGAGGATTTGGAGCGGTGTTTTGGATCATTGTCTTGCTGAAATATCCATCCCCGGCGTAACTTCAACTTCGTCACTGATTCTTGAACATTATTCTCAAGAATCTGCTGATACTGAGTGGAATCCATGCGGCCCTCAACTTTAACAAGATTCCCGATGCCGGCATTGGCCACACAGCCCCAAAGCATGATGGAACCTCCACCAAATTTTACAGTGGGTAGCATGTGTTTTTCTTGGAATGCTGTTTCTTTTTGGACGCCATGCATAACGCCTTTTTTTATAACCAAACAACTCAATTTTTGTTTCCAAAATGAAGCTGCCTTGTCCAAATGTGCTTTTTCATAAGTCAGGCAACTCTATTTGTGGCGTACGTGCAGAAACGGCTTCTTTCTCATCACTCTCCCATACAGCTTCTATTTGTGCAAAGTGCGCTGTATAGTTGACCGATGCACAGTGACACCATCTGCAGCAAGATGATGCTGCAGCTCTTTGGAGGTGGTCTGTGGATTGTCCTTGACTGTTCTCACCATTCTTCTTCTCTGCCTTTCTGATATTTTTCTTGGCCTGCCACTTCTGGGCTTAACAAGAACTGTCCCTGTGGTCTTCCATTTCCTTACTATGTTCCTCACAGTGGAAACTGACAGGTTAAATCTCTGAGACAACTTTTTGTATCCTTCCCCTGAACAACTATGTTGAACAATCTTTGTTTTCAGATCATTTGAGAGTTGTTTTGAGTAGCCCATGATGCCACTCTTCAGAGGAGATTCAAATAGGAGATCAACTTGCAATTGGCCACCTTAAATACCTTTTCTTATGATTGGATACATCTGGCTATGAAGTTCAAAGCTCACTGAGGTTACAAAACCAATTTTGTGCTTCAGCAAGTCAGTAAAAAGTAGTTAGGGGAATTCAAATCAATAAAATGATAAGGGTGCCCATACTTTTGCACCGGTCAAATTTTGGTTTAATGCATATTGCACATTTTCTGTTAGTACAATAAACCTCATTTCAATCCTGAAATATTACTGTGTCCATCAGTTATTAGATATATCAAACTGAAATGGCTGTTGCAAACACCAAAATATTTAGAACTAAAAATGATTAAGATTAATAGGGGTGCCCAGACTTTTTCATAGGACTGTATATCAACCTGGGACAGAAATAGACTTGACAGGCTGATCAGAAGGACCTCCATGCGGGTGAACAAATCACACCCCATGTGTGAGACCTTGATGGCACTTATAAAGACCCCAGAGTATAATAATTGTTTATGGGTGTCCACAGTGGGGGATAATACTGTGTGCAGGGGCCACTATGGGGGATAATACTGTGTGGAGGGGCCACTGAGGGACATAATAGTGTGTGCAGGGGCCACTAAGGGACATAATACTGTGTGCAGGGGCCACTATGGGGGATAATACTGTGTGGAGGGGCCACTGAGGGACATAATAGTGTGTGCAGGGGCCACTATGGGGCATAATACTGTGAGCAGGGGCCACTCTGAGGGATAATAGTGTGTGGAGGGGCCACTGAGGGACATAATAGTGTGTGGAGGGGCCACTATGGGGCATAATACTGTGTGCAGGGGCCACTATGGGGCATAATAGAGCGTGCAGGAATGCGTAGGAGGGGGTAGGTCGAGGTCTTCGCCATTCCTAGTTACGCCACTGGTCAGAATGAGCGGTGTGTTACATTGTGGGAATGGGCCCTTAAGGTTAAATTGCCGTGTTGGCACGTTGTGATAATTTAGTGCGTTTTGGGTTGCAGTTTGGGCACTCGGTCTCTAAAAGGTTCGCCATCACTGTTCTAATATGTCTTGTGGAGCTGCAAGTTCAGAGCTCAGTGGGTGTTCTCCGTGAAGCTGTTTTCTCTTTGCCTTCATTATTTTACTCCAAGGCCCCATTCACATCTGTGTTCAGGTTTCCGTTTGGGGACCCCTTGAATGGAAATCTATACACACTTAAGAAACGGGTGGACCCCATAGACTATAATGGGGTCCATGTGGTTTCTGCTCAGTTTGCACACAAAATATGTGGACTGCCGGTAAGAGGAAGATGAGGGGTCGGACATTAACTTTTCAATAGCCAGAGCATACCAACTTGTACTGATGTCACGGGGGGGAGGGGGGGGGTCACCCTGACATCCCATAGAAAGCACTACCAGGAAGCAAAAAGGGGGGGGAGGGGTTATAATCTTCCTTACTACTACTCCCACTTGACACCATGCAGTCCCTGGTATCCTCCCATCCATCCGGTGCCCGCAATACATGTGAGAATGTTGCGTTCCTCCTGTAACTGGGTCTAATGTTTCAGGAAAAATCAGGGCGTAGATATGACTACTAGCCCTGCACCCCTTATAGCTAGGCCCCCATAGATATTGCCGTCATTCACATTAATGAATTTTCTCTCTGACTTGCAACATGAACAATAAATAGAAACAACACACACAAGATAAAAAGCAGAAAAAAGTTTTTGTTTTTCATTCTTTTTCTATCATGCGGTTATAAATAGGAATAAAATGAGAAGCAGTCGGAATAATAAGATCTTACTGGAATGTCTGATGATGGTCCAAGAGCCTGGACAGAGGGAGAAGAACAAGGTCGGCCAATTGGAATTTTCGGATGATTGATACGCTACATAAACATTGCGCTGATAGTGACATTCTCTGCGGACTAGAAATACATCTGGGAAGGTTTTACACCAGAGGGTCATGCACTAGTCTGCAATGTGTGGGTGCAATGATGGTTGTTATCTTATATTGTAATCCTATTTGTGATGTTAATGAGGTGACTGTTGCAAACAAAACTCCTACAGAATTAACCAATCCCATTGTATTTGTAGGCTTGAAGTTGTAGGAAGTAGAGATGAGCGAACACTAAAATGTTCGAGGTTCGAAATTCGATTCGAACAGCCGCTCACTGTTCGTGTGTTCGAATGGGTTTCGAACCCCATTATAGTCTATGGGGAACATAAACTCGTTAAGGGGGAAACCCAAATTCGTGTCTGGAGGGTCACCAAGTCCACTATGACACCCCAGGAAATGATACCAACACCCTGGAATGACACTGGGACAGCAGGGGAAGCATGTCTGGGGGCATAAAAGTCACTTTATTTCATGGAAATCCCTGTCAGTTTGCGATTTTCGCAAGCTAACTTTTCCCCATAGAAATGCATTGGCCAGTGCTGATTGGCCAGAGTACGGAACTCGACCAATCAGCGCTGGCTCTGCTGGAGGAGGCGGAGTCTAAGATCGCTCCACACCAGTCTCCATTCAGGTCCGACCTTAGACTCCGCCTCCTCCGGCAGAGCCAGCGCTGATTGGCCGAAGGCTGGCCAATGCATTCCTATGCGAATGCAGAGACTTAGCAGTGCTGAGTCAGTTTTGCTCAACTACACATCTGATGCACACTCGGCACTGCTACATCAGATGTAGCAATCTGATGTAGCAGAGCCGAGGGTGCACTAGAACCCCTGTGCAAACTCAGTTCACGCTAATAGAATGCATTGGCCAGCGCTGATTGGCCAATGCATTCTATTAGCCCGATGAAGTAGAGCTGAATGTGTGTGCTAAGCACACACATTCAGCTCTACTTCATTGGGCTAATAGAATGCATTGGCCAGCGCTGATTGGCCAGAGTACGGAATTCGGCCAATCAGCGCTGGCTCTGCTGGAGGAGGCGGAGTCTAAGATCGCTCCACACCAGTCTCCATTCAGGTCCGACCTTAGACTCCGCCTCCTCCAGCAGAGCCAGCGCTGATTGGCCGAATTCCGTACTCTGGCCAATCAGCACTGGCTAATGCATTGTATTGGCGTGATGAAGCAGTGCTGAATGTGTGTGCTTAGCACACACATTCAGCTCTACTTCATCGGGCTAATAGAATGCATTGGGCAATCAGCGCTGGCCAATGCATTCTATTAGCTTGATGAAGCAGAGTGTGCACAAGGGTTCAAGCGCACCCTCGGCTCTGATGTAGCAGAGCCGAGGGTGCGCTTGAACCCTTGTGCACACTCTGCTTCATCAAGCTAATAGAATGCATTGGCCAGCACTGATTGGCCAGAGTACGGAATTCGGCCAATCAGCGCTGGCCAATGCATCCCTATGGGAAAAAGTTTATCTCACAAAAATCACAATTACACACCCGATAGAGCCCCAAAAAGTTATTTTTAATAACATTCCCCCCTAAATAAAGGTTATCCCTAGCTATCCCTGCCTGTACAGCTATCCCTGTCTCATAGTCACAAAGTTCACATTCTCATATGACCCGGATTTGAAATCCACTATTCGTCTAAAATGGAGGTCACCTGATTTCGGCAGCCAATGACTTTTTCCAATTTTTTTCAATGCCCCCGGTGTCGTAGTTCCTGTCCCACCTCCCCTGCGCTGTTATTGGTGCAAAAAAGGCACCAGGGAAGGTGGGAGGGGAATCGAATTTTGGCGCACTTTACCACGCGGTGTTCGATTCGATTCGAACATGGTGAACACCCTGATATCCGATCGAACATGTGTTCGATAGAACACTGTTCGCTCATCTCTAGTAGGAAGTTATCAGACTGCAGAAAGTCACAGAAGAGTGCAAAGCGTGCGCCAGATTGGGCCTCAGGGGCGACATGGGCACACCAAGCTTTATGGCATCACTGTAGAGTGCTAGAAGATTCTGGAGGTCTTCTGTGCCGCCATCCACCCGGAGGAAGAAGACATCAATCGCTGGACACGGGGAAGAGTTCCTGTTTTTTATACTTTGAAGAGACCCCAGAGTATAATAGTTTCCTTTCTGATTCTATCTGAACAAGTTCAGACAAAATTAAAGGTTCACTTTTTGCGAACACAGAATGGACATTTATCTTCTAGGGTTCACCCATGTTTAATTAAGATGTTCTGCAGCAGCTGAGGTGTGTATTATGAGGTTCTGCAGCACCTGAGCTGCGTATTATGATGTTCTGTAGAATATCAGGTGTGTAGTATCATATTCTGCAGCAGCTGAGGTGTGTATTATGATGTTTTGCAGCAGCTGAGGTGTGTATTATGATGTTCTGCAGCAGCTGAGGTGTGTATTATGATGTTCTGCAGCAGCTGAGGTGTGTACTATGAGGTTCTGCAGCAGCTGAGGTGTGTTTTATCATGTTCTGCAGCAGCTGAGGTGTGTATTATAATGTTATGCAGCAGCTGAGGTGTGTATTATGATGTTATGCAGCAGCTGAGGTGTGTATTATGATGTTCTGCAGCAGCTGAGGTGTATTATCAAGTTCTGCAGCAACTGAGGTGTGTATTATGTTGTTCTGCAGCACCTGAGGTGTATATTATCATGTTCTGCAGCAGCTGAGGTGTGTACTATGAGGTTCTGCAGCAGCTGAGGTGTGTATTATGATGTTCTGCAGCAGCTGAGGTGTGTTTTATCATGTTCTGCAGCAGCTGAGGTGTGTATTATAATGTTCTGCAGCAGCTGAGGTGTGTATTATGATGTTCTGCAGCAGCTGAGGTGTGTATTATCATGTTCTGCAGCAGCTGAGGTGTGTATTATGATGTTTTGCAGCAGCTGAGGTGTGAATTATCATGTTCTGCAGCAGCTGAGGTGTGTAGTATCATGTCCTGCAGCAGCTGAGGTGTGTATTATCATCTTCTGCAGCAGCTGAGGTGTGTATTATGATGTTCTGCAGCAGCTGAGGTGTGTACTATGAGGTTCTGCAGCAGCTGAGATGTATATTATGAGGTTCTGCAGCAGCTGAGGTGTGTAGTATGTTCTGCAGCAGCTGAGGTGGATTATCATATTGTGCAGCAGCTGATATGTGTATTATGATGTTCTGCAGCAGCTGAGGTGTGTATTATGATGTTCTTCAGTAGCTGAGATGTGTATTATGATGTTCTGCAGCAGCTGAGGTGTGTATTATCATGTTCTGCAGCAGCTGAGGTGTGTATTATCATGTCCTGCAGCAGCTGAGGTGTGTATTATCATGTTCTGCAGCAGCTGAGGTGTGTATTATGATGTTCTGCAGCAGCTGAGGTGTGTACTATGAGGTTCTGCAGCAGCTGAGGTGTGTAGTATGTTCTGCAGCAGCTGAGGTGGATTATCATATTCTGCAGCAGCTGATATGTGTATTATGATGTCCTGCAGCAGCTGAGGTGTGTATTATGATATTCTGCAGCAGCTGAGGTGTGTATTATGATGTTCTGCAGCATCTGCAGTGTGTGCTATAAAGTTCTTCCGCATCTTAGGTGTCTATTATAATGTTCTGAGCTGTGCACTATGACACAAGAGAAGGAACATCCTGCCGAAGTCATCTGTGCCAGACTCGACCAGCAGAGATAAGCAGCGCTTCTGATGAGCCGCTGATCTCTATGACTGTGACATTACACAAGTATTATTTACAAGCACGTGGGCGCACCACAATGATGGACAACGGCTATACGCTTTTCTAGGTACCCAGCTTACAACACTAATCTGCTGTCTGATGGCGATGATATATCCAGACCTGGTAGATTACATAGAGAGGACGATAATGATGAGGAATATTCATGGTAAATGATGATGGATCCGGCACATAAAGCTCGGCACAGTGGCGGCTGTACGTCGGCTGGGTGTAATAGAAGACAATATCCATTTGTGCAGTGGTACTGAAGTGACACACAGACAATTCTTCGGACGGCGGCGGAGCATAACCTCATACCGCAGTGCTGAATATCTTCCTGTGCAGCCATCAGTAACACGGAGGAAGCCACGCAAACCGAATTGAAAATCAATTTTCAGCTTTAGTTGCTTTAAACATTATGGTTAGAAATCTGAAGAAATAGATTTTTGTTTTTCGGCTTCCTTCTAAACCGGGAGCCCTTGTAGAATAACCGGCAGCCACAGCCGCGATCTCGGTATTAGGCTAATATATTAATGGCTGCACCACGTCCAACCTTATGCCTTCACGCATATTGATTCCGTTCCCTGAGGAAACATGAAAAGCTGCATTTACCTCTGCAGTTGAATGTGATCTGTAGCACACAAAGGATATCCTTGTTCACTTTATCACACAAGGCTTGCATGCAAAGAATACCCCGAGATGAGAAAGAGAAGAAATCGCAAGAAATCATCAGATTTTTTTTTTTGTTTTTCCTATTTTTAAGTCATTTCTATGTAGGGCATCATTTGTATCGATTTTATTTTTTCTTTGTCTTTCCACAATGCTATGCACCGCGGCAGGCAGTCCTTTACTGGAATAGGATCTACGGTGAGGCTGATTCATGAATAGAATTCCATAACTTCAGTGAAGACTGACATTCGGGTAATGCAATAGAGAAGTGTAATTAGAAAGTTAGCCCTTGTTCACATCTGCGTTGGTATTCCATCCAGGGAGTGCGCAATTGAATTGCAAGTGCTGTGCAGTAAAAGCACACAGACCCCATAGACTATAATGGGGCCATGTGTTGCCTTGTGCTGCCGGCACGAATCATGCGGACAGGAAAGTAGATTGTGAACTACTTTCCTGTCCGCATGTTCGCTGCAGAGATCTGGCGGCAAGCACACGGACCCCATTATAGTCTATGGGGTCCATGTGCTATTATTGCACAGCGCTTGCAATTGCGTTTGGTATTCCATTCAAGGGGTCCCCATGCGGACTTCCCCAGACGCAGATATGAACCAACCCTTATATAACATTTAGTGGGAAAAATAATAGAAAACGGATTGATAACATTCAGATATAGGGCTTGCATAGCTGGTAGTTGCGTATGGATCCCGGTGCCTGACATTTGTAATTCATAAGGAAATACCAGTATTATAGCTTGCACATGGTGGACTTTGCATTGGGACCCAGACCCCTATGACCACTGTCACTGTCACCAGAACCTGGTATGAGACAGAACGTGACCACACTGAATATGTGACTATTACCCATTAAAAAGTAAAATAGGATGACTAAAGTTCTGACAAAACATGTAGACAAAGTAGCTCTCCTCCAGAAAGAAGGAAACCTGTCTAGTGCCACCTATCATGAGGTAGCGAGCTTATAAGTCAAGGTCGGCTTATTAAAGAGAACCATTCACCACCTCCACAAACTCCAACTCTTTGTATTTGTCAACAGGTATCTTTTCACTGATACAGTTGGAATTTTTCTCTAGCCCTCACCATTCCTGAGCAACCAGTGTTGTTAACTTCAGCATCAGAAATGCTAAGTAGGCTCTCTACTATCAGGTGGGCAGTCCTGGTCTTTCCTCTCCAGCCTAAGACCGCCTATAGGGAGCTGACTTAGCTTATTAGCTTCTGAAGCTAACAGCACCAATTGCTCAGGAATGGTGGGGGCGAGGAATGGGTGAACCTATCAAGATTGCAGATGGGCAAACCAATTCACCCAACTCTAGTTGGCGTTAGATGTGGAGAGAGGTCCTCTTTAAGAGATTGACCATTACTAGGATAGGTAAAGGGTGCCCCTAATGGTGGCACTACAGTGATAGTTCATCTTCTTGTTCTTGTTATTTTTTTTTTCTTACCAAGACATATTGCCTGGCCTATAAGACATCTTATATCAGATTGGTGTTCTTCACAAGTACAAACATTATCACCTATCAGACTTACAAAAATTATGAACAACCTATTGAGAAGGCAAAGGAACAAAGCCAGGGTGTTCCCGAAAAACACAATTTATCAGCACATAAAATGTAATATTAATGATAAGTTAATTGTAGTAAGAATATTTATGTTGTATGGAAACTCCAATTCTAAGCTAATGCGGTCTGCCAAGCACTAACTATAAGTGAGCGAACCTTTCAACCTTTGATTTATGTCCGGGTTCACTGGTTCATACCAAAAGTAAGATTTGGGTCCAAACTGTTTTCTTACAAAGTTGTTTTGAACAATTACAAAAGTGTACAATTGTGGGGTGCAGTATAAGCACACGGACCCCATAGACCAGTGATTCTTAACCGGGATTCGATCGAACCCTAGGCCCTATGCACGATTCATTTTGTGAACCAGTAAAAAAACATACACCTATGTCTTGCATTTGGAAAAAAATCATATTTGATTTATCACTAAAGAAGGGTTCGGTGAATGTGCATATGAAACTGGTGGGTTCGGTACCTCAAACAAGGTTAAGAACCACTGTCATAGACTATAATGGGTCCGTGTGCTCTCCGCGTGCTGCCTGAATGAGTCATACGGATATGAAAGTATATCATGAAGTACTTTTCTGTTTGCATGTTCCATGCGGACACTGGACGGAGAGAACACGGACCCCATTATAGTCTATGGGGTCCATGTGCTTTCACTGCATACACCACTTGCCAATGTGATTGGTATTCCGTTCAGGGGGGTCCCCATGCAGACTCCCTAAACGGACTACCAAACGCAGATGTAAACGAGGTTATGCATCAAAATATCTGTGTCATGTGTAAACGTTTTTATTTTACTCTGACGATTGTGATTGATTCCTGGAGCTGCTGCACATGTCACTGACTACACACACTCTGTAATGCAATGTTGGGTGAGTCCCATCACAAGCATCCTATTTATACTGCTAGTTTATGTGGATTTAAGACTTTTCCTAAATGCATTGCTTTATCAAAACTGCTTTGTTTGGCCGCTATCTTAATTTATTCACTTCATTGTTTACACTCCGCTTCTATGGCCCTTGGGATTATCTGCTCATTTCCCAAGTGATGTAGCTGCCTGCTCTCAGAGGGGGGAGGGAGAGGCTGGGAGCAGCTCTGAGCTGTTTGTGTCTGATAAGTAGCGGAGCTTCTCAGATAGGGGAGGTGAGAGCCCCGGGATTTCTGAGCTCTTATCAGTCGGTTTATTTGAATTTGGCTGATAAGGGCTTAGATAGGGAGTCCGTTACCTCTGCATATAATGCAAACTGACTCAAATCCAGCTCGGCTACATCAGCTTCACACTGTGGTAATTCATTTACAACCAATCCCGTGCAAGTGAAACCCCGCCCACCTATGTGCTGAAAAAAGCAGGAAGTGAAGAGAGCACAACAGCCTGCAGGTTAGTGAACAATCGTCATGGGAATACCCCTTTAATTGAACCTAAATCTTCTTCTCCAGTCCTAGACACATTAATTCTCAGACCCCCACACTACATTATCTGTGTATGATTTCCTATCTATCTCATTCTGGTTTAGACCCTATCTCTCTAATCTCTCCCCACAAAATGAACACATTCTGTTTTCATCCTGCACTTTTTTATACTGCCTATGAGTTATCCGTGACCTTAGGCTGTCCCCTGTCATGAGGGCTGCCTGTACATTATTATGGGTGATCCCTCCTGGTCTTTAGGGTCATCTGATCCTGTCACGGAGCAAAGGTATACGTCTTCCTCCGGATGGTCTTTTGAATCAACACGGACGCAAGAGGTCGGGAGACAACAGCAATTTATTGTAATCCACAAAGTTAGTAGCCGGTGGCAGTCACATCAACCGTAACAACAATAAGTCCACAGAAGTCACAATCCAATGATAGCTTTGGCTCCTTGGTCCTGTAACTAAATCCTGGCTCTCTACAGAGCTGTGCACAGGCCGGCTAACTCATACTAACTGCTAGCTACATCTATATACTAAACTGTTACTTCCTATATCTGGGGGTGGGAAGGGCTGAGTCACAGATCCTTCCCCCCTCACCTATGCCAAGGAGAGCAGACTCCCTGTCTCTTTTGAACAATGCACAGTCCAACATCTTCTTGGAGACACTGATCAGATTATCTCCACCCATTGTCCTCACTAGTTAGATGTATTTGCATACAATGTGCTAACACATTAGACCCGAATCAGCCAACTACACACTGATGTTTACAACAGGTTAGAGAATACATTCCACATGAAATATATATTACACATTGCCTATTGCCGGACTCTAACCATCCCGTGACAACCCCTCCCCCTCTCAAAACATGTGCATGACACAATTGGCCTACACAGGTAAATTGGGGAATGCACATCAGTCTCTATAGCTCATATTTCCTCCTGCCGGGATAACCCATCTGTGTTCTGGTGTTGGTTCCCTCGGCGGTACTGAATGGTAAAGTTGTAGGGTTGAAGGGCTGGCATCTGTCAGAAAATCCGGTGGATCCATGTTGGCTTCTCTCTGAGCTTGGCTTCGGGTCACTGCTCCCACAAAGTGGCACTGTAGATTTCCAACATCGTTGCCTAACAGAACATCGGCCGGCAGCCCGCTCATCACACCAATTGTGCATCGTTTTGGTCCATAACCATAGTCGAGTTCCACGGTAGCTTTAGGAATACGTCTTTGAGTACCCCCTGCCAACTTGATAGAAATGCCAGGGCCCTCCTCTAGGGCCTCGGGTCGCACAACTCGGGGGTCCGCTACCGTTAGGAAAGCTCCCGAGTCCCGGAATCCAACAACTGTTCGGCCATCCAGTAGGACCTCCTGCAAGTGCTTCCTCTGAAGGTTTGCGGGATGTGTGGCGGAAGGCTGAATCCCATAGACCCCTGGAGGTGGAACAGATGGGTCATTCATGGAGTCATCTGGAAATGGGGCCAAACTTTCTGTCCTAGGGGTGGTTCCCAGGTAGTGAATAGGCCGGGATGCCACGGTGGCCCGTGCCCCCATGTTAGCAGGGCAACTAGCTTGCAAATGTCCAGGCCGCCCGCACCCAAAACATCTGCGCTCTAGCATTCTTCCAGTGGGTCGTTGTCTAGGGACAGGGTTGTTCATAGCTGGAGGCCGATGGGCTGGGGCAGGGGTAGGGGGGGAATTGTAATCCTGAGGCCGGACACGAAAGGTGGGTGGCTGGCTGAAGGGTGTCTGGCGGACTGTGGTAGTTTTCCGCTCCTCTGCAAACAACCTCTTCCACTGCGGCTTGATGGTCAGGCCCTCATCTGCAAGAGAAGCAGCTTGCTCAACTGTGGCTGGGTTCCGTTCCAGCACCCACTCACGGATCTCAGCGGGGCACTGGGAAAAGAACTGTTCCTTAAGTATGACTTGGAGGATCTTATCGACTGTGACAGCCTCCTCTCCTTCTAGCCAGCGCTTGCATGCTTGCTTCAACTTGTGGGCGAACATGTGGAAGGAGCTTCCCCCATTGTAAGACAAAGAGCGGAACTGAACTCGGTAGGTCTCTGGAGTGACTGCATAATACTTCTGCACCGCTCTTTTAATGGCCTCATAGTCCCGCTGATCACTAGGGTCCATGGCTCTGAGAGCTTCCGCAGCCCCATCTCGTAGGTGCCCCACCAGATACCGGACCCAATCCTTCTCTGGGACTTCCATCAGGTGGCACTGGTGTTCGAAGTCCTGAAAATATCCATCAACATCCCCAGCCGCTTCATCAAAGGTCTTGAAGTGTTTATGGGAGACATATTGTGGTTCTCTCACTGTTGGGCTGGGGGTCGACGTTTGATTATAATTCCGCATAGTTATCTCAGCCATTCGCATTTCATGCGCCATTCTTTCCTTTTCATGCGCCATTCTCTGTTCCTCCTTCTCCGTTTCCTGAGCCCTCTGTAATGCTCTACTCCTTTGCTCTGCAGTTGCTCCTAGCCCCAGCACTGCCAATTCCTCCTCATACAAAACAACCCATCTGCTCTTTTGGGTCTGTACCTGCCACTCCCGTATCTCTACTGTCTCCTGGGGGCAGTCCTCCTCATTGTCGCTTTGCAGGGTCATCTCCTCCAGTGCCTCGATCAGTTGCTCTTTCGTTCTTCCCTGGTAACTCAGGTTTAGTTCCCGGGCCCTTAATTTTAGATTTGCCATAGTCCAGTTCCTGTATTCTGAGGTTGTGGTTCCATTAATCGCTGAGCTGTTGTGGTCCATCTCGCTGTCCGCTGTTGATCCCACCGCTGCCAACCAGTTGTCACGGAGCAAAGGTATACGTCTTCCTCCGGATGGTCTTTTGAATCAACACGGACGCAAGAGGTCGGGAGACAACAGCAATTTATTGTAATCCACAAAGTTAGTAGCCGGTGGCAGTCACATCAACCGTAACAACAATAAGTCCACAGAAGTCACAATCCAATGATAGCTTTGGCTCCTTGGTCCTGTAACTAAATCCTGGCTCTCTACAGAGCTGTGCACAGGCCGGCTAACTCATACTAACTGCTAGCTACATCTATATACTAAACTGTTACTTCCTATATCTGGGGGTGGGAAGGGCTGAGTCACAGATCCTTCCCCCCTCACCTATGCCAAGGAGAGCAGACTCCCTGTCTCTTTTGAACAATGCACAGTCCAACATCTTCTTGGAGACACTGATCAGATTATCTCCACCCATTGTCCTCACTAGTTAGATGTATTTGCATACAATGTGCTAACACATTAGACCCGAATCAGCCAACTACACACTGATGTTTACAACAGGTTAGAGAATACATTCCACATGAAATATATATTACACATTGCCTATTGCCGGACTCTAACCATCCCGTGACAGATCCCTTTCCCCATGCCTTTCTAATGGCAGCTCCCATTTTGGTCGGCTTGTACAAACCAAACCACAAAATGCCTGGATTTGCCTAATCCTGACACTAATTTTTGATTTTCAAAAATTCATAATAAACCGAGTTCAAAATACTTGTGGCCTGTGCGCATGCGCAGTCAGCTCTGCCTGAGGCCTAGAAGTTTGAACCCAGCTCTAGAAGAAGACGTGCAGAGAGGCCATTCCTGAAGAAGATGGAGGCGGTGCTGCAGATTTCTCTCGTAGCACTGGGGACACCCCCAGTGCTGTTTGTGTGCTGGGGCCCACCCCCAGTGCTGCAAAAGAACTCATTTGCACAAAGACGAAAACCGGGATTTCTACCGAACAGCGTCGCGGAGAAGAAATCTAAAGGTAGGAGAAGAATAGCCTTTCTTAAGGCTATTCCTACGTGTGAACGAGAAAAAAATTTGATTTTTAATGTTAGAATCCCTTTAAGCAAATTGATGAGAATTACAAGATGAGAAGTGAAGGTTTGCATAGTCTTCTTACCGGGGGAGTAGAGGGAATAGCAGTTATACTGCATGAAAAAGATTAATAAAGTATATGGCAGATTTACTACTAGTTGTCAGGACCATATTTACAGCTGATGCCGTCTTGGGCACTGTGGCTGTATACTCCCTTATTAACTCAATTGAGGCTGTGTATTAATGCACTTACACCAGTATACGGAAGCAGCTGCACTGCAGGATGAATGCCAAATGTATGAAGACCTCACTCTAAATGTACTCCATTTATGTCCCAGTGTTCACTTGTGTTCTATGTGGAGTATACGGAGCACTCTATGATATAACATGATCTGTCATCTCTATCTATTAATTTACATAGAATAGTATATCTCTAAATAATACAGTGATAAATAGAAACTATACCAGAACCAAATAACACCCTCCACAACATACCTAAATATTACCGTCATACAGACCGAATCATATCACTATAAAGAGAGTGAAGAAATCTAACATAGAGATTTAATAATACTGCACCAGTACATCACTGTGTGTATTATCCCTGTACTGTGACATCACTGTGTGTATTATCTCTGTACTGTGACATCACTGTGTGTATTATCTCTGTACTGTGACATCACTGTGTGTATTATCCCTGTACTGTGACATCACTGTGTGTATTATCCATGTACTGTGACATCACTGTGTGTATTATCCCTGTACTGTGACATCACTGTGTGTATTATCTCTGTACTGTGACATCACTGTGTGTATTATCCCTGTACTGTGACATCACTGTGTGTATTATCCATGTACTGTGACATCACTGTGTGTATTATCCCTGTACTGTGACATCACTGTGTGTATTATCCCTGTACTGTGACATCACTGTGTGTATTATCTCTGTACTGTGACATCACTGTGTGTATTATCTCTGTACTGTGACATCACTGTGTGTATTATCCTGTACTGTGACATCACTGTGTGTATTATCTCTGTACTGTGACATCACTGTGTGTATTATCTCTGTACTGTGACATCACTGTGTGTATTATCCCTGTACTGTGTGACATCACTGTGTGTATTATCTCTGTACTGTGACATCACTGTGTGTATTATCCTGTACTGTGACATCACTGTGTGTATTATCCTGTACTGTGACATCACTGTGTGTATTATCCCTGTACTGTGACATCACTGTGTGTATTATCTCTGTACTGTGACATCACTGTGTGTATTATCTCTGTACTGTGACATCACTGTGTATTATCCCTGTACTGTGACATCACTGTGTGTATTATCCCTGTACTGTGACATCACTGTGTGTATTATCCCTGTACTGTGACATCACTGTGTGTATTATCTCTGTACTGTGACATCACTGTGTGTATTATCCTGTACTGTGACATCACTGTGTGTATTATCCCTGTACTGTGACATCACTGTGTATATTATCCCTGTACTGTGACATCACTGTGTGTATTATCCTGTACTGTGACATCACTGTGTGTATTATCTCTGTACTGTGACATCACTGTGTGTATTATCCTGTACTGTGACATCACTGTGTGTATTATCCTGTACTGTGACATCACTGTGTGTATTATCCCTGTACTGTGACATCACTGTGTGTATTATCTCTGTACTGTGACATCACTGTGTGTATTATCCCTGTACTGTGAAATCACTGTGTGTATTATCCCTGTACTGTGACATCACTGTGTGTATTATCCCTGTACTGTGACATCACTGTGTGTATTATCCCTGTACTGTGACATCACTGTGTGTATTATCCCTGTACTGTGACATCACTGTGTGTATTATCCCTGTACTGTGACATCACTGTGTGTATTATCCCTGTACTGTGACATCACTGTGTGTATTATCTCTGTACTGTGACATCACTGTGTGTATTATCTCTGTACTGTGACATCACTGTGTGTATTATCCCTGTACTGTGACATCACTGTGTGTATTATCCCTTTGTGGACACTTTTCATATTTTGAACTTGCTGCTTACAATGGTCATCTTAGAGTTTGTCTCCATTACAAGTATTGCTATGGGGCCACATGGTTGTCACACTTCTGGAGAGGATCATTGTGTGCAGTTAGATGGATCTTCTCTTAGCACAAGGAATCCTGTGTCCTGCATAAATAATGGCAGGTATACAGCATGTGTAACTAGTCCTAAATGAGAGATATCTACAATCTTCTTGTATGACTTATTATACATTTTTTATAGCTTTATCGGATAAGTCTTAGATTTTCTCCTTCACTCTGGACTCTATGAATCGTGTTTATTTCCTGGATGAAGTGAACAATTAAGGAGTCGTGTTGAGCGCCGTCTGACTCCCTGAGCAGTTTGATCATTATTGAATCTATTATTCAGGTGCAGCATTTGGACGCCGTCCAGGAGGTGACACCGAGAATGTGTTCCTTTTTCATAGCCATAGAGATCTTGTTCTCGCTATTCGCAATGAAATCTTACTCCAAACTTTTTAATGGCGCTGACATTTTATAGATTATATATTTTTCATGTTAGACCTGAACAGTTTGTTTACCGCTGAAATGGTGGAGAGAAGAGTCGTTGAGAGGTTTCGCACTGGAGCATATTGAGTACACAAGAAATTATCCCTTACAGTATGTGTACTGATCATATATACGCCATATGGACTTCATAAGAGAACCATCTAGATGGACCCACCAGAGCAACCTCTAGTGCTATCCTGTGCAAGTCTGACTCTAAATGGTAAGTGCATGTCTATATTGCCCAGATTCAGATTGGTAGAGAAGTATAGAAACACTTGTGGAGAGTTGGTGACTACTTTAAAGGGTTGTACCAAGTTTTGAGCTTACCACCTATTAATGCTGAGATCACTTCAAAGAATGGGGTCTGGTTCTCCTCTCCTGATGGAGCGGCAGGCACTTGGAGTGGCAAACATACGCTCCACCACTCCATTCATAGCATAATACACAGTCCAATCACATTAATGTGACCACCTGTCAAAATCCAGAATAACCCCCTTTGGCAGAGCGGACCGCTGCGAGACGTGCAGGAAGAGAGGGGATGTTGTGATGATGTCACTGGGATGTTGAGCCATGCCGACTCCAGTGCCGTGCGCTAGGTTATACGGTTGAGCATCCACAACCCGATCGAGGTGGTCCCACAGATTCTCGATTGGGTTCAAGTCTGGGGAATTTGCTGGCCAAGGTAGTATGGTAAACTCATCCTGGTGCTCCTTGAACCACACACCTACACTGCGAGCTTTATGACACGTCGCATTGTCCTGCTGGTAGATGCCATCATCCTGAGGAAAAACATTTTGCATGTAGGGGTGAACATGGTCTGCAAGGATAGATGCATACTTGTGTTGATCCATTGTGCCTTACAATAATGAGTGCACCCAGATGGCTGATGACACGTGCCGCCTGCCATTGGTTATTTAACGTTGATTTCAAAAGTAGGCAGTGGTCACATTAATAGGACTGGACTGTGTATTAGAGGAGTCCACCCATTGGTTAGTCTTTACTCTGTCCATCTCAGTGCTAAGGTGGACATGCATCCTCAGCCTCCAGAAATTGGTCCTTAGTTTGGTTCACTGGGCGCCTCTGAAGCTCCGACATCTTCTCTGCTTGTCAGGGCAGATGTTGAGTAAGCGGTTACAAAATAACAACATGTCTGCCATTGCATTTGCTCAGCTTCTCTCCTGCCAAGCAGAGAAGATATTTCCACCTCAGGAGCAACTCATAACACCAGAGATCTCCAACATACTTGGTGGAACAGAGAAGGAGCAAGACTGTGCATAGGTATTCTCAAGACACATGTACTGACATAGACACACTAAAGGCAATTCATAGAGATAGGAGATGGCGCTAAAGTAAGAAGGCTTTGAAAAATAGAAGTAATGATAGGTTATGTTTGGCAACAAAATTAAGTGAACGAGCAAAAGAAGAAATGTGATTCAAACAAATATTTGGTGTGACGTATGCCCTTTGTAGGGGGAGCCCAGGAAGTGGTGAATGATCTCCAAAGAGCCCTGCGCTCAACATCATCCAGTCTGTCTGGGATGACATGAAGATACAGAAGGATTGGAGCAAGCCTACATCCACAGAAGATCTGGGCTTAGTTCTCCAAGATGGCGGGAACAACCTCCCTGCCGAGATCCTTCAAAAATTGCCTGCAAGTGTTCTAAGAAAAATTGATGGAAGGCAAAGGTCACACCAACTTGATGGGATTAGATTTCTCTTTTATCTTCATTTATTTCATTTTGTTAATTGACACAAAATAAACTATTAACCCTTCTATTTCTGAAAACATTCTTAAGCTAGGTACACACTAGTTTTTGGGTTTCTGTTCTTCAAGTGGGCACCCAAAAAACAAATTCCCTATCCGCTTAACCACTTCCGGACCACCCATAGACTTTATACGTCCATGAAGTGGTTGCCTAGTTCTGACAGGACGTACCGGTACGTCCAGTCAGAACACAGTAGCTGCACAGAGCTCGCGCAGCTGCTGATACTGGGAGCCGGCTGTAACTTCAGCCTAAGCTCCCAGAGAGAAGGCAGGGAAGGTTTATTCCCATCCCTGCCTTCTCGATCGCTGTGTATACAGCGCTCAATGAGCACTGTATATACAGCTATGCGCGTGGCCATGATGCGGCCGCCCTCTGACCTGGTGGTCACGTGATCCACTGGGCTCAGTGTCCTACAAGAGCTTCTGGGTCCTACAGAAGTAGAATTACCCGGCATGAAACCTGTTTGGTCGGGATGGACCAGATCCTGGACCACTGAGTTAAATCTGTTAGCCAACATTTTGGCCAAGAATTTATAATTAATATTTAACAAACTTATAGGTCTGTAGGAGCCACAGTCCAGCAGGTCCTTATCTGGCTTGAGTAGCGGGATAATGGTGGCATCATAAAAGGAAGCCGGGAGACTGCGTCCCTCAAAAGCGGATTTATAACACTCCAGCAGCACAGGGAGAAGTACAGCTTTATACTAGGCGTACACCTCCACAGGAATGCCATCCGGGCCCGGAGATTTCCCCGTTGCCATACCGGACAGCGCCTCCATCAACTCCTCCAAGGTGAAAGGGGAGTCCAAAAAAAGGACGCTGCTCGGCGGACAAGGTGGGAAAAGGAATGGAGTCAAGGTAATTTGACATCTCCTGGTCACTAGCCCTGGTTTTGGAGCAATACAACTCACTATAATACTGGTGGAAACTATCACGAATGCCCTGGCTATTAGAGATAGTGTCGCCTGTGGCTGAGCACACATGAAGAATAGCAGGGGAAGCCGTATTCTGATGCACCAGATGAGCTAGTAAACTGCTCAAATGGTTACCCAGTTCATAAAATCTCTGCTTATTAAAAAAATAGGGACCTGCAGGCTTTATCATGTAGTGCATGGAAATATTGTCTACCAGCATGCAGCCACTGGGATCTAATAGGCCGCCTCTAGGGAGGTACATTGAGCCGCTAGGCTAGTCTCCAACAACGAGGATTCCCGCTTGATAAGAAATGGAAGATTTAACACAGCCTCTGAGGTATGCCTTTGTGGTCTCCCATAAAAGAGACTGGGGAGTGCCAGGGGAGTTAATCTCCAGGAAAACCTGAAGCTGGTTGGGAATCCTGTCATTCGGCTGAAATAATTTGAGCCAGAAGGGGTGTATTCGGCAACTCCTACTTGATCTAACAGTGTCACCATGATTCAGCGTGACGAACAGAGGGGAGTGGTCTCTTCATATATTTTAAGTGGAAAAGAGGATGGAGAACCCGAATAGTCAGCCAACGCAGATGTAACTTACTTTTTCCACTTTGGCTTTAAACTTTTGCACAAACCTGTACCTGTTTTTACATAGCTGTTCATTGTGGAACAACCTCTTTAAGGTTCGGGTAAACTTTCCCAAAGGCGGCCGGCGCGCATGCGCAGAGGCCCGACAAGAAACACGAAGACTGTCGACTCGGCATTCTAATGTCCTCCTCTGTGCATGCTCGTGTACTTTGTCTCCACTCGTCCGGGAAAATGCCCGAAACGCATAGTGCCTTGGTAATAAAGTTTTTGGAAGATCACGTGTTCGGCTGGTTTGTGTGCGCTACACCCCACTCCTCTGCCACCCGATTGGTCTTTGACTCTGAGGGATATCTGTCCATTAAAAAGAGAGACTGACTTGATAAACTTC
Source organism: Leptodactylus fuscus (assembly GCF_031893055.1). NCBI lineage: Eukaryota > Metazoa > Chordata > Amphibia > Anura > Leptodactylidae > Leptodactylus > Leptodactylus fuscus. The sequence continues at coordinate 257,328,405 of NC_134266.1, read as the reverse complement.
CTGTGTTCTCGGTCCACACCCTCCATAACGCTCATTACGTCCATGTAACCAACCATAAATGATTATACATTTGTGATTTTACGGCGCACCATGTGACTTGTCTTCGATAAGACAGTAAGGATATATAATTAAGTTCCAGGCATGAAACATTTAATGTATATAATTAAGTCGGACGCCTCCGTTTACATAATTAATAACCCCGCGGCTCATCACCAAACAATAGATGACCAGCTTCTCCAGCATTGCACCACAGGATACGGAAGTAGCGGAGGCGAAGTATCCACAGAATTAATAAACCTCTCATTAAATATTCATCACTACAACACTCGCTCACTTTAACTAAATACTTGGACTACAGATACAGACTGATTTTTAGATAATATTAGTCTGGGGATTATTTTATGGTTAGTTTGTAATTATAACTTTAATAATTTAGTGGTAAATGTTTCTAATTTATAACCATAGTAGCGGGAAAAAAATTCTGGCTTTTCATAAAAGTAAAACTTCCTCTTTAGATTAAGGGGGTATTATAATGTGATTAAACACGTCCACGTTCCCTTATTTACTTGTGTAAACTCGGCTTTTCGATGAGTACTTCGCTTTAATGAGTCCCCAGAAAATGTCCTATTTTTATTACTTGAATTTACCATTCTACTATATTTGAGAAAACTACTCAATCCAACAATTTTTCCTCTGGCCTCTAAGCCTAATAATTTATTGGACACTTGCCAATTGTGTAGGGATTTTCTTTGCGGCAGTCAACTCATTTACATCATAGACAGGATTACAATATAAGATAATGCCTCTATAGAGTCAAGTGATGTAGCTTCCTGCTCTCAGGGGGAGGGGAGGAGGGGCTAAGTGCAGGGAGCCAGCCTGTGTTTCTAGCTATTCCTGTGTCTGCACCACGTGACCTAGCTTCTTGCTCTCAGATAGGGGAGAGGAGCTGCTTTCATTTCTTAACTCGTCTTCTGTTCTCCCAGTTATCAGACTATCTAATTCAATTGTGTTCATTATGGCAGAGACAGGCAGTCTCTGTATGTAACACAGAATGGAGTTGCTCCTGCCTGTACTTCATAGTCCAATATTGTGCATATAGTGTTGTTTGAGGACCTTTGATGACATCACAGGCCCTTCAGCCGTCCCATAGGATCGCGCTATGCGGTGGGCGGAGCCACATGCTAATTTGGGGGAGGAGCTAAATGGCAGGTTGGATATGAAACCCCGCCCACCAAATGACGCAAGAAACCAGGAAGAAAGAAGATTTTACAGCAGTGAAGACTGGTGAGTATGCAACGTGGGAATACCCCTTTTAACCTCTTACAATCCCTTTAAGAGTCCATTCACACAAAGTTTTTGGGCGCTGATTTTGACGTTGAATCTGCGTCAGAATCCAGGTGGAAAAAAAGCCTGCCATTGACTTCAATGGGTTCCTTTTTGCGCTGGCAGAAAAAGAAACCCATTGAAGTCAATGGGAGGCTATTTTGCCACGTGGATGCTGATGCGGATTCAGCGTCAAAATCAGCGCCAAAAAAATACTTGGGAATGGACCCTAAATAGACTAGCAATATTCAGTTCTTAGAAGCTTTCCATAGAATTGGTATGCCCTACAGGGTTGTACAAGAGACTGTTAGGGGTAGTGATCTCAGGTGTAAGGAGAATCCACCAAATCTGACTATGGCACTGAGCTGGTTAACTGCAACGTACAGTTACATGTTGCGTTTGGGTTCCTATGATTGCCCTAACGATGTTGCCTAGGTCAATCCTCTTAATGTACGTCAAGCAAAATACACTGCAATACAGAAGTCGCTGAGTAGGAGTCAAAATCTAAAAATGTTATAGTATTTAACCCTTTCCTGCTCAGTGCCATACCATTACATCATGTTAACACTCAGTGCCATAACAGTATGGTGTTAAAAAGTAGATGGCTCCCCTGGCCAGCATGGGAGATAACACCAATGCTGTCAGTTTAACCTCTTAGAGCAGGGGTAGGGAATGTACGGCTCTCCAGCTGTTGCAAAACTACAACTCCCAGCATGCATACTTGCTCTTCTGTTCTTGGAACTCCCATGGAAGTGAATGGAGCATGTTGGGAGTTGTAGTTTCACAGCAGCTGGAGAGCCGAAGGTTCCCTACCCCTGTCTTAGATGCTGTGCACATCAGTGATCGCGGCATCTAAGTGGTTAGAGAGTGGTGGACCTCCTATCTCATACCCCTTGGAACGCCAAATATAGAGAGATCACGATGGCAGCCAGGAGACCTAACAACAATCTATAGGCTTCCATGTAAAGATGCCAGAAACAGGACCTAATAGGCATCTGCTGAAATGCGTAATATACCACAGTACAATGTACAAGCAAGCTAGTGATCACTTGTTAGCTTGTACGTTGTACGTCTCAGTGCTACCATTGTTTTAGTGGTCCACATCTCCAATCGTGATGCCAGTGCGAACCTAGAATTTGTGGGCCTTGCGTTCTAGGCTCTAGGTAGAAACCAAGCCTATAATCTCATCTATACTAGACCACGACTCCATAATCTCATTACCATACAAGAGTATTATTCATATCGTATTTATTCATTTAAGCAAAATCCCTAACGAAAAATATTGTCTACGAGAAGATTACTTTGTCAAGCTGAATTATGGAAAATTTCTATATTATGAATACTTATAAGGGTCCTAAAATGAAATTATTGGCATTACGTATGTATACTCCTATAAATTGTTATAAAATCTGAAATTAATAAAGTCTATCCAGCCTTAGCTCCGATGTCTACAGGCAATAAATACACTGACGGAGGGAAGGTTTTTTTTTTTTTTTTACTGATATTTCATTACTTTGAAGGGAAGTATAAATCCCCCTTAATAAAGTAGCACAAAATTACCGTAACAATATACTGTACTAATCTGGTGCATTAAAGCGGTATTATGGGTTTAGTAAGGTTACGTTTCATATAATGGAAAGTTATAGGGAATGACAACAAGCAGAGGTCTTGAAAATGGAAGGAAGCCATAAGAAAGAGTATTGGAGGGTGGCCTAACTCTTAACTATACCATTCACATGATCAGGCCATGTACATTGCCATGAAATGCCGGGACGAACCTAGCCTCTCTAATACCTGAGGCTGCCTTTAGAAAGATGGTCCGTCCTCCCCCCAAAAAAACCTGATCTTTGTTTCCATAATGGTGTCGAAACCTTGTCTTCACCTCAAATGGACATCTCTGCGACGTCTTGCGCCATCTGACTTCCCTCTCAGGCTGTTGTCTTATGTCAGGCGCCATGGGGGTCACCACTGAGGCCTGTGGTTGGGCCCCAGCAGTCATGTGGGTTGCGCTGGGTGTCCTGAAACAAAGACAATTGGCGCATCCACTTTTGGCCAATCACTGCACTACTTTTATCTTTGATGTTCTTTAATTTTCTGTGTCTTGCTGTTAGGACTGTGCATTAGGTGTGGCCATAGTATCAGGGTCGCTGCCTCTTCCGCTGTAACTAGTCAGTCCAGCACGCATGGGGTTAATCCCCTTGCAGCCAATGGGCGTGGTCGGTCTGATGACTGACACTGGTGGCAGCCTGTCGGCATTTGGCTTGAGCACCTGGGCTGGCTGATAAGTCCCCCTTTCCCTCCATTTAAAGAGGACCTTTCATCAGATTGGGCACAGGCAGTTCTATATACTGCTGGAAAGCTGACAGTGCGCTGAATTCAGCGCACTGTCTGCTTTCCTGATCTGTGCCCGGTGTAAAGCGCTATCGGTCCCGGTACCGTAGCGCTTTAGTGTCAGAAGGGCGTTTCTGACAGTTAGCCAGGGACGTCCTTCTGCCTCGCGGCGCCTATCGCGCTGTACTGTGGAGCAGGGAGGAACGCCCCCTCCCCTCCTGATAATACTCGTCTATGGACGAGCTGTGTGAGCAGAGGGAGGGGGCGTTCCTCCCCACTCACACAGTACAGCGCGATAGGCGCCGCGAGGCAGAAGGACGTTCCTGGCTAACTGTCAGAAACGCCCTTCTGACACTAAAGTGCTACGGTCCCAGGACCGATAGCGCTTTACACCGGGCACAGATCGGGAAAGCCGATAGTGTGCTGAATTCAGCGCACTGTCAGCTTTCCAGCAGTATATATAAAACTGCCTGTGCCCAATCTGATGAAAGGTCCTCTTTAAGGAGTCTGGTTTGGACGCCCGACGCTCTAGCCTCAAACCTCATTTGCAAAATATGTGAGTGTGTGTGCGCGCGCATGGGTTCCTTTGTGGTTCTCTAGTTGGCTATAGCTAGACAAATTCCCCTCAGATAGAATCGCACTATTAGTTGTTTGGCAGCAAGCTGCCTTGTGTGTCTGTTTGGAACTGGTAGCACACACTTTGACTTGGTCAGTCTAGCTCTATTGTACTGTCTAGACTTGCTCTCCTGTATTAGTTAGTCTGCTACCTGTGGTACTACAACTACAGGTGGCTGTGGTGTGGGTGCCGCCCAGTAAAGCACTGGGAGCACATGGATAAGTTTGTGTTGGTCTTGCAGTGCAGTAACTGCAAGACTTTATTATTTATTTGCAGCTGCTCTGTTCTGTAGAGAACATATCTATTTCATTTCAGTTTGTACCCAGATGGTGTAGTTGCCCGGCAGTGACATTAACTGTTGGGCTTTGTTCACACTAAGGTGCTCTGTGGTTCAGAGCCCAGTGGGCTCCGCAGGATATTTATTATTTAGGTTTTTTTTTTAGATATCGTGCCAATCATAAGACTTGCTCCAACAAGCCCTGGACTAGGCAGCTTTTTATTTGGGGTCTTCTGACCTTACTGTGCAGTCTGCTGGCCTTAGATCACCTCAGTTATTATAGAGGTTTGCCCAAAAAGTCAACTTATCTCCTAACCTGGGGATCTGACTTTGACTATAAAACACTCCAGTTCTTATGGGGAACTCAGCAATTGGATCAGCACACTTGCATCTTCTTCCCTATCCTGTAGAAGCCATGTTTCTCTTCATTCGGGTCCATAAATTGTGAAAAATTGCGTAAAAATTGTAGAAAGTGATAAATTGTGTAAAATTGTAGAAAAGTGTACAAAGGCCAAATACTTGGCTCAAAACCACAACCTGCAACTTATCCCCTATCCTGCAGAAGCCATGTTCCTCCTCAATCAGGTCCATAAATTGTCTAAAATTGTTTAAAAATTGTAAAAAAAATTAGAAATTTTGTAAAATTGTAGAAAAGTGTACAAAGGACACATTCTTGGCCCAAAACCAAAACCTGCAACATATTCCCTATCTTGTGAGAGCCACATTCCTCCTCATTCGGGTCCATAAATTGTGTAAAATTGTGTAAAAATTGTTGAAAAATTATAAATTTTGTAAAATTGTAGAAAGGTGTTCAAAGGTCAAATTCTTGGCCCTAAACCACAACCTGCAACTTATCACCTTTCCTGTGGAAGCCATGTTCCTCCTCATTCGGGTCCATAAATTGTGTAAAATTGTGTAAAAATTGTAGAAAAATCATAAATTGTGTAAAATTGTAGAAAAGTGTACAGAGGCACAATTCTTGGCCAAAAACTGGTGTGTCAATGATTGTTCAATGCATGTGCCGCAACAAATCAGTTTTCCCTATAGTGTTCCTTTAACATCACATGAGAATTAGCGTTGAGCCGATCTTGAGATTTCAGGATCGATTTTAAAATCCGATTCCCGATCATTTTCCAGACAATCCCAATCGCGATCGTGAAATTTGCTCCTATCTTTCCCGATGCCTATCGCTCAACCCTAGTCAATGCTTCTCTATGGGAAAAGTCACTTTTAGGGTTGAGCCGATCTTAAGATTTCAAAATCCGATTTCCGATCATTTTCCATGAAATTTGCTCGATCGCCGATCGGGATCCAATCTTTTCCGATCCCGATCGCTCAACCCTAATGAGAATATTGGCTGTTATATTGCAACAGGAAGTAGCAAAAATATTCCAGGCTTATACGTAACTCAGTTGAGTCTCACGCCTTGGGGCCAGACTTCAAGGACGCATCCTAGTACACACAGTTGTTTTTCCACTATTACCATTTTAATCTAATCTCTTCAAGATTATAATGTCTGTACAGGCTGGAAAATGTTAATTTTTACCACTTTAATATGGCATTCAGGTCGGGCTAATTTAGAAAAAAAATAATATTTGTTCCATATCTACCGCTCACCGATATTTGTGTATGATTTATTGGTATACAACGTGCATTGCTTGAGAAAGAACTTTGAGAGGATGTAAATGTACTTATAAATATGTCATTCGTCTCATTAACGGAAGATGGATGGTGTAATAAACAAAAGCTTATGAAGAAAATCGGAAAATATAATTTGCATATTAAAAATAGCTGTCGATGTAAGAGAACGCAGAATGCCAAAGTGTAACGCTCTGCGCATAGAGGCAGATGGTTACGTCGTGGCGGTATAGGATAATATTCTCAAGGAGTCTACCGCCGAAGACAAATTTTGCAATATTCTGAATGGATTTGTTGGCCGTCTCGAGGACTCTTTGATAGCTAGCGCCGAGGTCTATCTATCAAACTCGAAATTGTTTATTTTGCAAGTTTACTGCCAAAATCGCAGATTTGATTTTATTCATTTTACCAAATGGCATATGAGACGATTTATCTTAGAAATATCTCTTGCTCCGTTCTTATCTTATTCTTCCTCTTTGTTAGGAATAATTCAGTCTGATGAAGGACGTTTCCATTTATTTGCTGAAATTTCGCTTCAGGGTGGGCCAAGTTATAACTTTTTTTGGAGCTTGAGTCACACAAAATTCACGAGGGAAATTTTTTTTAAAAAAAAATTCTTTCAAAAATAAAAAAATAAATCAGCTAGGAGAAAAAAGAAGGGCCCTGCCCAATTTTTGGGCAGCTTTCCCCAAACATTCCCATTGAAGTGAATTAGAATGTTTGGGCATCTTCTCATGGAGGAATGTGGAGAGAAATTTGAGGCAATTTTCCACCGAAGATTCCAAAAACTAGTCTTGTGGAACTCGGTGCAGAAAGCTGGAGGGTCTCTTAAAGTCTGACATTGCCTATTGAACTGTATGCTGTAATCCATGTTGCAAGGTTGCTGGTGAAACTGTTGGCGCTGTTGAATAAAACGTTATTTGGTTTACCCTACGACACTGGGCTCCTAAGTCGTTGCCTGCATAACCATCCGGGCAGCTCCTGTACAACATCACACCGGCTCAGTATTGAGAGGTCCCCTCTCCAACAGGGAGCGCCCCGCGGGAAAGACAAGGAAAGTACCACATCCAACAGGTAGAACTACAGGACACCCCTTTTCTCTGCGCAGCCCTGGAGAAGGGTCGGACTGTGTGAGCAGCATATCAGGCCTAGCAGGTGGCACAGACCGTGTCGTCTTCCCACGCACTCTCTGATTCCCTCCACTGGGTTGCCGCACTTGCATGCTGGTTAGTCTTGCACCCGAGGAGCATATGTTTTCATGGACCCCTCTTACATTACAGTGTATGGATAGATCTGTGAAAACAATCAAAAATAGGACATGACCTATATTTTGATGGTCCGTGACAACATACATCAAAATAACGGGTATAACGTCTCTGCCTGCTCTGGTCTCTGCACCACTCTCCACTCTCACGCTGCGGCGCAGGAGGTGTATCCAGTTTGATTCTTTGCTTAGTATTTTTTGTTGAGCAGTGTTCACACTGTGCAATCTCTGTAATTGATTTTTAACCATACCCGTCTGCCTTCACCTTCATTTCCCTCTGCTCCTCTAATAGTTAATTTTAGCCTTGCCCTGTGATTGACATCCTATCCGCCTATCAACTCCAGAGCGGGTTCTTCCTACATATTTATTCTTGGCTCACATTCACATTGGTGCTTGCTATTGCCTTGTGCGTGCTGGCTTTCTCTTGTTGTTTATTCTTGTACTCTGATTGTTGACCTCTGGCTTTCCCAATTGACTACTCCTTTGGATATCGATTGACACTGCATTGCTCGACTGTTACCAAACCCTTTGCTTGCTGATCTCCCTTGTTGTTGTTTGTCTTGTCTGCGTTTTGTGTATCACATATATAGGAAGGGCCCGTCACCAAGTTGCCACCTATTATATAGGATAGGACCAGGCAAGCAGGAAGGGACAGTGGGGGTTTCAGCTTAGGGCTCACTGTCTCTTGTGCCCCTTTCCCAGGGTTTCCAGCAGCTACTGGGGAATTGCTCCTATTGCAATTCCCTTACAACAGGTTTGTGAATAGCCCCCATTCACTGCGTGGTGGTGGGTGGTGGTAGCTGTGGCAATATGGCAAGGGATGTGATAGACCAAGCCATAAGAGATTGTAAATCTCAAACAGGACAACAATCCTGCAGCTACCGGTGGTGCCACCAAAACCACCAGAGCGTTGCCACCAACATTATTAATTTATCACTTGCACAAATGTTGATTTTTTCCAATCACTTTACTGCATTGGCAACCATTCTGGCACTGTGCAAAGTACTAAAAGCACTAAAAGAGCGACCTTGTCAGTGAGTGTTAGAATAAGACTTCATCAATCAGCTTGCTCTTTCTTTGTACATTACAAAACCTTTAACAAAGGCGATTTTTCTGATTACAACCAACACTGTCACACTGTTTATTGGGTGAGCAAAAAAAAAACTCTTAAGAAAGAGAGATTTTTCAGATTAGCACAGTTGGAATCAGTGTTTAGCTGTTAGAACAGCAGTTCGTATGTATTTAACAAAATAAAAAAAACTTGTGCAGGTCAAGTGAGGTGACAGATCTCTTTAACCCATTTATGCCGGAGGTTATATTGGTTTTGCGTTCCGATAATGGTACGCTAGGCATAAACGGGTTAAGAGCGGGACGGCATTGTGAGGCAAAGCGATGATATAAGATCTTTTGCACAGTCTGACGAAGACAATATGGAGAGAATTATCACAGATAATATCATTTATTACAGCCCTGAATCACAACGTTGGAAAAGAAGAAATTGCAAATGAACAATATCAGTTAGATTGTAATGAAGTTATTAGAACCTGTGAAATGATCTTTTATGAAATGTAGCCATAGATGCTTAGAAGGAGATCATGGGATGGAAATTCTGAAGACATTAGATGGCAGCTGAAGTTACAGTATGTCAGATTCATCCATGGTCATAATGTGGTCACTTATGGAATTACTCTATGGTGGGATTTATGGACCTGGATGACATGGATTCATTCCTGTGGCTAAAGAAAACTGATCAATCAAGGAAGATGATATATATATATAGCCATCCTTAAAGGGGTTGTCCCATCACAAGGATCATATCTATACTGCTTGTTAATGTGAATGTAAGACTTTTCCTAAATACATTGCTTCAGCAAAACTGCTTTGTTTGTCCAGTATCTTACTTTATTCAATTCACTGTTGACACAGCCCTTGACTTATCTGCTCAAAAGTCAAGTGATGTATCTGCTGCTCTCAGGGGGGAGGGAGGAGGGGCTAAGTGCACAGGAGCGAGCCTGTGTTTCTAGCTATTCCTGTGTCTGCACCACGTGACCTAGCTTCCTGCTCTCAGATAGAGAAGCTGCTTTTATTTCTGAACTTGTCTTCTGTTCTCCCAGTTATCAGGCTAGCTAATTCAATTGTGTTCATTATGGCAGAGACAGGCAGTCTCTGTATGTAACACAGAATGGAGTTGCTCCTGCCGGTACTTCATAGTCCAATATTGTGCATATAGTGTTATTTGAGGACCTTTGATGACATCACAGGCCCTTCAGCCGCCCCATAGGATCACGCTATGTGGTGGGCGGAGCTACACACTAATTTGGAGGCGGAGCTGAATGAGAGGTTGCATATGAAACCCCGCCCACCAAATGACGAAAGAAACCAGGAAGAAAGAAGATTTTACAGCAGTGAAGACTGGTGAGTATGCGACGTGGGAATACCCCTTTAACTTCAATCTGATCACTTGCTGCAGCCGATAACTTATAAAAGTCATTGAAAAAGTCAACAGTTGTCTGAACTCTGTTACCGATGGTTTATCTACAGGAATATGATCAGAGGTACGGTACGCTATAAAATGGATGTCTTCTGTTTCTGGCTCCGTCTGCTGTATATTCCCTAGTGATGATGACTTAATGGTAATCTAAGAATCTCCATACTCACTGCTCTTAGGGCTCACTGATCCTTTTGTGCACCACCATCACTCTGACATCATACAGTAGGCAGCAGAAAAGGTTTAGGGAGCCCTAAAAGCGTCGAATATTATGAATCATACTTATCACTCCCCAGGCCCCATACTATGTGGGCACCCGGCAATGCCATTATACAGTGTAGGGACCTTATACTGTGTGGGACCTGGAGACATAATACTGTACATTGGCTGAATGTGTTGAGTTTGCCTTTGTAGTTCTACACTGGGTGACTATTGTTGTCCAAATTAAGGAGCTACTGAGTGCATGCGGCGAGTAAATAACATCAGACACAGAGCTGACACCAGACACCCCATAGTCCATTGGGTTTAGCTAAAGGGAGTCAGCTCAAACCAGCTGGAGTGGGACCACTGTCTCCCCCAGCCAATAATGGGTTACAAGATGCCAGCATGGACATATGATTTTAACTTCAACTGGGGAAAGAAAGAAATGTCATATCTGTGTCCAGACATTTCTGATTTTCTACTTATGGGCAGTGCATTATACAGGGTGGGGCCTGGGGACCTTATACTGTGTAGGGACTGGGAATATTATACAAATCAAATCAAATCAAAAAAGCTTTATTGGCACGTCCGAATAGATATTTGGCATTGCCAAAGCTAGTAAAGTGTGTGTGTGTGTGGGGGGGGAGTTGGACTCGGGTGGGTGAGTGGTGGGGGTGGGGTGGGTGGTTTGGGGAATAACAGTCCATGGAGTTTCATCTTCCTCTTCGTTGGTGACTGCTATATGGGGAGGTGGGGGTGGGTGGGTGTGGGGCGGGTGTATTGGGATGAATATAACAGTCCGTGGAGTCTCATCTTCCTCTTATTTGGTGACAGCTGGACACGTATTGGGCAGCGATCTCCACAGTGGCCTCTTCTTCTCCCAGTAGGATGTAGAGTTTCCTCTTCTCGTCTGCAGATATGAAGTCTGGGATGTGGGCAGAGAGTCTTTGGTAGTAGACGGCCCTCACAGCTGAGTATTTGGTGCAGTGTAGCAGGAAATGGGTCTCGTCTTCTAGGGCCCCCTGGTCACAGTGCTGGCACAGTCTGTTCTCCCGTGGCTTGTACGTCTGCCTGTATCGCCCCGTCTCTATCTCTAGGTTGTGGGCGCTCAGTCTGTACCGGCTCAGGGTCTGCCTGTGTTTGGGGTGGCGTATTCTCTCCAGGTAGGTGGCCATGGTGTAGTCCCTTTGTAGGGATTGGTATACGGTGAGTTTCTTGGAGTTATTTATTTCGTTTCTCCATTCTTCAATGTACCGCTCTCTGTTTGCCTCTGTGGTCGCCTTTATTTCGGCCTTGGTTATCATCTGTTGGTGTTTTTGGTTTGGTGGTTGTGTGGGACATGGGGACCTTATATCGTGCAGGGGCTGGAGGCACTATAGTGTGTAGGAGCAAGGGGCACCGTACTGTGTGGGACCTGGGGATATTATACTGTGTAGGGGCTGGGAACATTATACTGTGTGAGACCTGGGGACCTTATACTGTGTAGGGAGGGGCTGGAGGCATATACTGTGTGGGACCTGGAGACCTTATACTGTGTAGGGGCTGGGAATATTATACTGTGTGGGACCTGGGGACCTTATATTTTGCAGGGGCTGGAGGCACTATGTTGTGTAGAAGCAAGGGGCACCATACTGTGTGGTACCTGGAGACATTATCATACTTGTGAAGAATTTGCTCTTTAAGTTGTGGGAGAATGGAGCATGTAGCACACTATGAAAACATTCTGGCCATCACTATACTATCTTCCATATACTGCTGTCACATCTCCTTGGAGCACTAAACGTACTGGTCATTCCCTGTTTTTGGACTTGACTGCCATATAAAGTGTTCTGAGACTGAGTTATTTCCTTGCTCTTACAGGAGTTTGGGGGTCACCTGTGTTTTGGGAGCCTGCTGGAGCTTCCTGGAGAGTTGTCAAGTGAATAACATAGCAATTGCAAAGAATCTGAAATCCTTGCAGAGATATTCTTCCTTCAGGAGAGAGATTTTCTTGGAGAGAATAACCTGTATCAATAGAGCCTTTAAGATGCTTATAGACACTATTACTGCTTTTAACAACTCAATGCACTGTATCATCCAATGCTCACAGCTAAAGAGGGCAGCTCCGATGACAACAGTATATTAGTGAGCAGACGCATTCCCAGTATACGCATGTGAGCTCAGCACTGGTTCCAGCTTCCACCAGTAAGGTTCAGTCATTTGGAGGACACTAAGAGAATCTATAATGATATGACCTCGGGGACAGATATGATGTTCCTTTCATCCTCGTAATCTACCTTATGTTCCTGTGATGTGATGAAGTTCTTTTAGGACGCAGCTCGATGCATTTTTTAGGCACACGTCCCATCGTCTGGGCTGTACATAGAAGCTATAATTAAGTTATTTGTATTAGATGTTTTACCTAAACTGCTTCCAGGCAAATTACTTTTTCCTCCTTGGTTATTCTAATCCATCCATAATTCAGACACAGTGCTAGCTGCAGGCAGTTCAGTAATACAGAATGATAACTACATTTTAACAAAGTCGAGACAACACGTATTATGAATATCATTGTCATGTTGAAATCTTGTTGTGGACTTGGCGATATAAATGAGTTCTCTTTTTAATTTAGTTACTCCCCCAGCGGGTAAGTGTAAGTAATCTGCTGGTCAGAGAAGTACAGAACTTTTACAACTTGGTAAGAAGGGCATTATGCTATCTTGACATGTAGATTGTGTATGTATAATAACATATGGGTCAGCAGGGGCATAGCTATGAGGTCCACAAAGACACTTGCCACCAGCAAGGAACTGCCACTGCGATGGGTCATGATGCTGTCAAGTTTGGTAAGCACAACTAAACATAGCCGCAAGAGGCAAGAAAATATATATTCTAATTTAGTATACGATAGTTTTTTGTTTGATGTTAAATTAACCGCTTGCAACTTCCACCAGTTATGCAATCACCAGGTGCTGGGAACCTGCATGAGCTGCTGGGTCCTAGATAGAGACAGGTGAACCTCTCAAGATTTGTATTGTATTCAGGTTCGGTAGCTCGGGTACCCGGATCGTTTTGGGATGGACAAGTTTGGTATAAAACACACTTTAAATTGGCTTGAAACATGGTGTAGAACACTGTCAGGGCTACTAGGACCCTATCTATAAAATATAGTGTAGAACACTGTCAGGGCTCCTAGGAACCTATCTATAAAACATAGTGTAGAACACTGTCAGGACTCCTAGGAACCTATCTATAAAACATAGTGTAGAACACTGTCAGAGCTCCTAGGAACCTATCTATAAAACATAGAGTATGACACTGTCAGGGCTCCTAGGAACCTATCTATAAAACATAGTTTAGAACACTGTCAGGGCTCCTAGGAACCTATCTATAAAACATAGTGTAGAACACTGTCAGGGCTCCTAGGAACCTATCTATAAAACATAGTGTAGAACACTGTCATTGCTCCTAGCAACCTATCTATAAAACATAGTGTAGAATACTGTCAGGGCTCCTAGGAACCTATCTATAAAACATAGTGTATAACACTGTCAGGACTCCTAGGAACCTATCTATAAAACATAGTGTATAACACTGTCAGGGCTCCCAGGAACCTATCTATAAAACATAGTGTAGAACACTGTCAGGGCTCCTAGAATCCTATCTATAAAACATAGTGTAAAATACTGTCAGGGCTCCTAGGAACCTATCTATAAAACATAGTGTAGAACACTGTCAGGGCTCCTAGGAACCTATCTATAAAACATAGAGTATGACACTGTCAGGGCTCCTAGGAACCTATCTATAAAACATAGTTTAGAACACTGTCAGGGCTCCTAGGAACCTATCTATAAAACATAGTGTAGAACACTGTCAGGGCTCCTAGGAACCTATCTATAAAACATAGTGTAGAACACTGTCATTGCTCCTAGCAACCTATCTATAAAACATAGTGTAGAATACTGTCAGGGCTCCTAGGAACCTATCTATAAAACATAGTGTATAACACTGTCAGGACTCCTAGGAACCTATCTATAAAACATAGTGTATAACACTGTCAGGGCTCCTAGGAACCTATCTATAAAACATAATGTAGAACACTGTCAGGGCTCCTAGAATCCTATCTATAAAACATAGTGTAGAATACTGTCAGGGCTCCTAGGAACCTATCTATAAAACATAGTGTATAACACTGTCAGGACTCCTAGGAACCTATCTATAAAACATAGTGTATAACACTGTCAGGACTCCTAGGAACCTATCTATAAAACATAGTGTATATACTGTCAGGGCTCCTAGAATCATATCTATAAAACATAGTGTAGAACACTGTCAGGGCTCCTAGGAACCTATCTATAAAACTTAGTGTAGAACACTGTCAGGACTCCTAGGAACCTATCTATAAAACATAGTGTATAATACTGTCAGTGCTCCTAGGAACCTATCTATAAAACATAGTGTATAACACTGTCAGGGCTCCCAGGAACCTATCTATAAAACATAGTGTATGACACTGTCAGGGCTCCTAGGAATCTATCTATAAAACATAACGTATGACACTGTCAGGGCTCCTAGGAACCTATTTATAAAACATAGTGTAGAACACTGTCAGGGCTCCTAGGAACCTATCTATAAAACATAGTGTATAATACTGTCAGTACTCCTAGGAACCTATCTATAAAACATAGTGTATTACACTGTCAGTGCTCCTAGGAACCTATCTATAAAACATAGTGTAGAACACTGTCAGGGCTCCTAGGAACCTATCTATAAAACATAGTGTATGACACTGTCAGGGCTCCTAGGAACCTATCTATAAAACATAGTGTATAACACTGTCAGGACTCCTAGGAACCTATGTATAAAACATAGTGTAGAACACTCTCAGGAATCCTAGGAACCTATCTATAAAACATAGTGTATAACACTGTCAGGACTCCTAGGAACCTATCTATAAAACATAGTGTATGACACTGTCAGGGCTCCTAGGAATCTATCTATAAAACATAGTGTAGAAAAATTATCTATCTAATTTTTAGCCAAAGTTATGATAAAGTGCCAAGTAACACTATTATACTCTGGAGTGTCTTCAAGCCCAGGAGAAATCACAACAATAAAAAAAATTCATGCTCCCTTCCATTACCTCTCTTGGGCTTCTGTCCCCAGTGAGTCCTATGTATTTTGGGCAAGAAATCATTGTTGTAATTGGGTTTAATTAAAAATTTAGCTTAGTTTGGCTTCTACAGCTGTATGTATATAAACTACAATACAAGCTGCTGTATTCCATATATTTCTAATATCTAACTAACTGCTTACTTGTTCCTTCCGCATTCTTCTCAGTTTTCATCTGAACTTATAAAATGATTTCTGATCAAATTAAAATTCCACTTTAATCTTGTCATACATCAGACTATTGTTGAGCCAAAACCAGGAGTGGATTGAGCAGAAGGTACAAATGTAAGAACTTCCTAGTTATTTCCCATTCCATTTGTAGTCATTCTTGGCTTTGGCTCAAAAAAACCAAAGCAAAATCTGCAACAAAAATAGCTGCATTTCTTCAAAACGGAGCTTCGACCCAAACTTTTGTTCCGAAGCATAGAGAGCAATCTGATGGATTTTTAATAGATGGCATTCTACAGCTCGTATTGTAGCGCTTATACTCACGTTAGAGTCACACTAACATTTGGCTTTCTGTTCTTTAGGTCCACTTCGGTCCAGCCTTACAGATGTAGAAAACAAAACAAGCAAAGTTTTTTTTATTAAACCCAATTGCAAACATGTCATTAGCTAAAAATACATAAAATTCACAAATAAAGATGCTGAAAAGATTTACATATTCTTTAGGTTAGTGACAGGTCTGTGATCCAATATTATAGTAGGATTCTGACCTTTGGTCTGATACTAATATTGGTCTGATCTGTGATCTGATATTAATACAGAAATCAGGTCTAGGGACTGATCTTAATTTAAGGGTTCTGGATATGGACCAGACTCCTGTCTGCAGGCTCTATATGTCATTTGTGGTTCCTCCTGAGCTGGTGGATAGAAAATTGTTACCATATACTGTACAGGGTACCTAGAAAAGAATCTGCTCCATATCTTTCATTCTCACTCACATCCCCAGAATCATGCAGGGCATATAAAGAGAAAGACTGACCCATACTGATCTTGTACAGTAATTGGGATGAGATGGAAAGTTCTTCTTTAACTTCAGCTCAGATCTAGTCTTTTGTTAGTGATGGGCGAATATCGGTGTCCGCAGACGTTGTTTCAGTCAAACTTATTAGGAAGTGCCTTTATTGCACATTGGGATTTCTAAGGCTGAGTTCACATGGAGTTCTTTGGACTGGATTTTGATGCGGAATCCACTTCAGGCTGAGTTCATACGGAGTTTTTTTGACCGGATTTTGAAGCACAATCCGCCTCAGAATCCGGCTCCAAAGAACATTTCAATGGGAGCCATTCACTTCTTTTTTCCACTAGAGGTTCTTTCCCGCTCAAGGAAAAAAGAAGTGAGCTGCCCAATCTTGACGTGGTTTCTATGGCTGAATTCACCACGGCGTCCACGGCGCGAGACTCCTGCCTGACTAGGCCCATTCATTTTGGCCTAATCTGGAGTGGAATGCCGCGATTGGATGCCACGGCACTGCATCGGCATCCAGTCGTGGCTAGCTGCAAGAGGAGTTTTTTAAGGTGGATTCTGAGGCGGCCTCCGTGCCAAAATTCAGTCCAAAAAACTCCATGTGAACTCAGCCTGAAGGAGTCACAAAGATGGTCGCCAAAAATTAAAAAAAATATTCACTTTTCCTGTTTTTCTTTCCCAGGCCTTCCTGGCATCTTCCAGCCTCCTCTCAGAATTCGAAGGCCTTAGTGGCGACCCATCGAGGAGGCCAGAAGATGCTGGGGATGCCTGGAAGACAAGACCTAACACTGTAACAGGAAAGGGGAGGAAAGGTAAGTATGGTACCTTTCCTGGGCCACCAATTATTATAATCTGGGGTGCGACCAGACTCCAAAGTATAATAAAGACTAGCTGGTACCCGCGACTTTGTCTGCGGTGATTGTAGCAGTGGGTATATACAGGCGCGGGTAAGGTTTTCGTCCTGTGTATAAGGTATGGGATATGAAATGTAAGTTTGTATCTTGTTGTTTCTGTAATTCAGAGAATACGTGAGACTTTTGTGTTGAAGTTAATTTGTATTTGAGCTGCTATATATACGGTGTTGTGAGAAACTTTACATAGTGACTTTGGGACAGAAGTATTTGAAGTTAACCCTTTGCCGCCGATGGCATTTTTTGATCGTTTTTCGTTTTTGACTCCCCTCCTTCTAAACCCCATAACTTTTTTATTTCTCCGCTCCCAGAGCCATATGAGGTCTTCATTTTTCCTGGGACAAATTTTTCTTCATGATGCCACCATTATTTATTCTATATAATGTACTGGGAAGCAGGGAAAAAAATTCAAAATGGGGTGGATTTGAAGAAAAAATGCATTTCTGCGACTTTCTTAGGGCTCGTTCACATCTGCGGCCCGGCACTCCGTACTTAGGTTTCCGTTTCCTGCCTAAAACACAGGCAGGATACGGAAACCTGCAGGAGTCTCTCTCACCCATTCATTTGAATGGGTGAGAGAGATGTCCGGCCGTGCACGGCGGTGAGCGTTTTAGGCTCTTCGCCGCGAAACCGGGTTTTATAATCCGGACACAGAGTCGGACATGCAGTACTCTGTGTCCGGATAAAAAAATCCGGTTTCGCGGCAGAGAGCCTAAAACGCTCACCGCCGCGCACGGCCGGACCCGGTCTATGGTTTCCGTCTTCTGGCATGCAGAAGATGGAAACGATAGAACGGAGACCCCAAACGCAGGTGTGAACCCAGTGTTACGGGCTTTTACGGCGTTCACTGTGCAGCCAAAATGACATGTCCCCTGTATTCTGTGTTTCGTTACGATTCTGGGGATACCTAATTTATATGGTTATATTTACATTTTGACCCCTTAGAAAAAGGCAAAACTGTGTTAAAAAATTTTTTTTTGAAAAGTCGCCATATTCCGACAGCCGTAACTTTTTTATACGTGCGTGTACGGGGATGTATAGGGCGTCTTTTTTTGCGGGACCGGGTGTACTTTGTAGTTCTACCATTTTCAGGAAATGTTATTGCTTTGATCACTTTTTATTCAAATTTTTATCAGAATCAAAACAGTGAAAAAACGGCGGTTTGGCACTTTTGACCATTTTTCCCGCTACGGCGTTTACCGAACAGGAAAAAATATTTCTATTACTTTGTAGAGCGGGCGATTTCGGACGCGGGGATACCTAACATGTATGTGTTTCACAGTTTTTAACTACTTTTATATGTGTTCTAGGGAAAGGGGGGTGATTTGAATTTTTAATCCTTTTTATTTGTGTTTATATTTTTTTTATTTTTTTTTAAACTTTTTTTTTGCATGTATTAGACCTCCTAGGGGTATTGACATGGGTGGGCGGTGTCGCGGATTGTCAGAGCGGTGGGGGTCGGCAAACATGGCTGCTCCGGAGCGTTATAGAGAACCTCCTGGAGTATCGGTAAGGTGAGGGGCAAAGTGGTAAAGTCTATGTATATGTGATTGTGTGGGGTTAGGGGCGAGGCTGTAGAGGGTAATATGAATTTTGTGGCTTGCTATGGTCCAAAGTGTGTGAGATTGCAGAGATAGTGATGTGAGTTTGGGTTTTGTGGGGGTCCTGGCACAAACGTATGTGCGCTATTGTGACGAAAAGTAGCCTATTGCGCAATCGGGTGTATTAACTATGTTTGTGGAAACTTTCAGCCAAATCAGTCGAGCGGGTTTTGCGTGATTGAGGAACAAACATCCAAACACACAAACATCCAAACTCACTATATTAATAGGATTGATGGATGGCAAACCACCAAAATTTTGGATTCAGCCACATTTTTGGGAAAATTCTTAAGACATCTGCTTTGATTTGCTCATCCTTAATCTCGTTTTGGTTTCCCGATAGCATCAAAGCCAGAGAACATTCCAAGGCATGATCTGATTGTATCAAATATGTCACCACAACCTATTGAATCCGTAGAAAAGTTGAACTTCATTTCGGGAGGTCTATCCAAGAATGTGACACACCAAGAGTAATGATGATGAGTCTGAGGAAGCCAATGATGATAAAATATCAACCAAAAAAAGAAGATGTAATTGCCAGAACCAAATTAGCATGTCTAATAAGAACAGTGAAGTAAGAATTGTGAAATATGGAGACGAGGCAGAGCTGCAGCCACATCCAGCACAAAATACTCCCCAACCGGAGAATTCTCTGCCCTAAAATGATTACACCATTCCATATTGGATGTGCTAATAATATCCAACTCATTTTCAGGGTGAAGGAAGAATTTGCAAGGTGAAAATTTCTTCTCTTCATGACAGCCGTTGGACTGATCGTAGATGATAATCAGTAAATATCGCCGTAGGGTCTTTGTGTGTCTCATACTGTGCCCATAATGGAGGAGTGAGATTTCATTTTCAGGTACGATACATCAATGAGGAAGACCTGGTACATGGGAGAGCCATGTTTTACATAAGATCACAAAGTCTTCTTGACCTAAGGAGGACATTTCTCAGATATGGTTGGTGGTTGACATCAATAATAATCATTAATAATTTAATTACAAGTATTTTGCATTTTCAAGGATCTCTATGTGGAATAATCCATATGTGATTGTATTCCATTTAGAGAAACAGGATAAACCACATTGAGGTCCATTTATTTTTATTTTTTTTCTCTAACTTCAGTCCTATTATGATTATATTGGTTTTCTGATTGCACAGTGATAATACACAGGATGCAACACTACAATGATAATCCGCACAGTGATGTCACAGTACAGAGATAATACACACAGTGATGTCACAGTACAGGATAATACACACAGTGATGTCACAGTACAGAGATAATACACACAGTGATGTCACAGTACAGGATAATACACACAGTGATGTCACAGTACAGGGATAATATACAAAGTGATGTCACAGTACAGAGATAATACACACAGTGATGTCACAGTACAGGATAATACACACAGTGATGTCACAGTACAGGATAATACACACAGTGATGTCACAGTACAGGGATAATACACACAGTGATGTCACAGTACAGGGATAATACACACAGTGATGTCACAGTACAGAGATAATACACACAGTGATGTCACAGTACAGAGATAATACACACAGTGATGTCACAGTACAGGGATAATAAACACAGTGATGTCACAGTACAGAGATAATACACACAGTGATGTCACAGTACAAGGATAATACACACAGTGATGTCACAGTACAGGATAATACACACAGTGATGTCACAGTACAGGGATAATACACACAGTGATGTCACAGTACAGGATAATACACACAGTGATGTCACAGTACAGAGATAATACACACAGTGATGTCACAGTACAGAGATAATACACACAGTGATGTCACAATACAGGGATAATACACACAGTGATGTCACAGTACAGGATAATACAGACAGTGATGTCACAGTACAGGGATTATACACACAGTGATGTCACAGTACAGGGATGATACACACAGTGATGTCACAGTACAGGGATTATACACACAGTGATGTCACAGTACAGGGATAATACACACAGTGATGTCACAGTACAGGGATAATACACACAGTGATGTCACAGTACAGGGATAATACACCATTCATTTTGGCCTAATCTGGAGTGGAATGCCGCGATTGGATGCCACGGCACTGCATCGGCATCCAGTCGTGGCTAGCTGCAAGAGGAGTTTTTTAAGGTGGATTCTGAGGCGGCCTCCGTGCCAAAATTCAGTCCAAAAAACTCCATGTGAACTCAGCCTGAAGGAGTCACAAAGATGGTCGCCAAAAATTAAAAAAAGTATTCACTTTTCCTGTTTTTCTTTCCCAGGCCTTCCTGGCATCTTCCAGCCTCCTCTCAGAATTCGAAGGCCTTAGTGGCGACCCATCGAGGAGGCCAGAAGATGCTGGGGATGCCTGGAAGACAAGACCTAACACTGTAACAGGAAAGGTGAGGAAAGGTAAGTATGGTACCTTTCCTGGGCCACCAATTATTAATAATAATAATAATAATCATTAATAATTTAATTACAAGTATTTTGCATTTTCAAGGATCTCTATGTGGAATAATCCATATGTGATTGTATTCCATTTAGAGAAACAGGATAAACCACATTGAGGTCCATTTATTTTTATTTTTTTTCTCTAACTTCAGTCCTATTATGATTATATTGGTTTTCTGATTGCACAGTGATAATACACAGGATGCAACACTACAATGATAATCCGCACAGTGATGTCACAGTACAGAGATAATACACACAGTGATGTCACAGTACAGGATAATACACACAGTGATGTCACAGTACAGAGATAATACACACAGTGATGTCACAGTACAGGATAATACACACAGTGATGTCACAGTACAGGGATAATATACAAAGTGATGTCACAGTACAGAGATAATACACACAGTGATGTCACAGTACAGGATAATACACACAGTGATGTCACAGTACAGGATAATACACACAGTGATGTCACAGTACAGGGATAATACACACAGTGATGTCACAGTACAGGGATAATACACACAGTGATGTCACAGTACAGAGATAATACACACAGTGATGTCACAGTACAGAGATAATACACACAGTGATGTCACAGTACAGGGATAATAAACACAGTGATGTCACAGTACAGAGATAATACACACAGTGATGTCACAGTACAAGGATAATACACACAGTGATGTCACAGTACAGGATAATACACACAGTGATGTCACAGTACAGGGATAATACACACAGTGATGTCACAGTACAAGGATAATACACACAGTGATGTCACAGTACAGAGATAATACACACAGTGATGTCACAGTACAGAGATAATACACACAGTGATGTCACAGTACAGGATAATACACACAGTGATGTCACAGTACAGGGATAATACACACAGTGATGTCACAGTACAGGATAATACACACAGTGATGTCACAGTACAGGATAATACACACAGTGATGTCACAGTACAGGATAATACACACAGTGATGTCACAGTACAGAGATAATACACACAGTGATGTCACAGTACAGAGATAATACACACAGTGATGTCACAATACAGGGATAATACACACAGTGATGTCACAGTACAGGATAATACAGACAGTGATGTCACAGTACAGGGATTATACACACAGTGATGTCACAGTACAGGGATGATACACACAGTGATGTCACAGTACAGGGATTATACACACAGTGATGTCACAGTACAGGGATAATACACACAGTGATGTCACAGTACAGGGATAATACACACAGTGATGTCACAGTACAGGGATAATACACCATTCATTTTGGCCTAATCTGGAGTGGAATGCCGCGATTGGATGCCACGGCACTGCATCGGCATCCAGTCGTGGCTAGCTGCAAGAGGAGTTTTTTAAGGTGGATTCTGAGGCGGCCTCCGTGCCAAAATTCAGTCCAAAAAACTCCATGTGAACTCAGCCTGAAGGAGTCACAAAGATGGTCGCCAAAAATTAAAAAAAGTATTCACTTTTCCTGTTTTTCTTTCCCAGGCCTTCCTGGCATCTTCCAGCCTCCTCTCAGAATTCGAAGGCCTTAGTGGCGACCCATCGAGGAGGCCAGAAGATGCTGGGGATGCCTGGAAGACAAGACCTAACACTGTAACAGGAAAGGTGAGGAAAGGTAAGTATGGTACCTTTCCTGGGCCACCAATTATTATAATCTGGGGTGCGACCAGACTCCAAAGTATAATAAAGACTAGCTGGTACCCGCGACTTTGTCTGCGGTGATTGTAGAAGTGGGTATATACAGGCGCGGGTAAGGTTTTCGTCCTGTGTATAAGGTATGGGATATGAAATGTAAGTTTGTATCTTGTTGTTTCTGTAATTCAGAGAATACGTGAGACTTTTGTGTTGAAGTTAATTTGTATTTGAGCTGCTATATATACGGTGTTGTGAGAAACTTTACATAGTGACTTTGGGACAGAAGTATTTGAAGTTAACCCTTTGCCGCCGATGGCATTTTTTGATCGTTTTTCGTTTTTGACTCCCCTCCTTCTAAACCCCATAACTTTTTTATTTCTCCGCTCCCAGAGCCATATGAGGTCTTCATTTTTCCTGGGACAAATTTTTCTTCATGATGCCACCATTATTTATTCTATATAATGTACTGGGAAGCAGGGAAAAAATTCAGAATGGGGTGGATTTGAAGAAAAAATGCATTTCTGCGACTTTCTTAGGGCTCGTTCACATCTGCGGCCCGGCACTCCGTACTTAGGTTTCCGTTTCCTGCCTAAAACACAGGCAGGATACGGAAACCTGCAGGAGTCTCTCTCACCCATTCATTTGAATGGGTGAGAGAGATGTCCGGCCGTGCACGGCGGTGAGCGTTTTAGGCTCTTCGCCGCGAAACCGGGTTTTATAATCCGGACACAGAGTCGGACATGCAGTACTCTGTGTCCGGATAAAAAAATCTGGTTTCGCGGCAGAGAGCCTAAAACGCTCACCGCCGCGCACGGCCGGACCCGGTCTATGGTTTCCGTCTTCTGGCATGCAGAAGATGGAAACGATAAAACGGAGACCCCAAACGCAGGTGTGAACCCAGTGTTACGGGCTTTTACGGCGTTCACTGTGCAGCCAAAATGACATGTCCCCTGTATTCTGTGTTTCGTTACGATTCTGGGGATACCTAATTTATATGGTTACAGGGATAATACACACAGTGATGTCACAGTACAGGGGTAATACACACAGTGATGTCAAAGTACAGGGTTTATACACACAGTGATGTCACAGTACAGAGATAATACACACAGTGATGTCACAGTACAGGGATAATACACACAGTGATGTCACAGTACAGGGATAATACACACAGTGATGTCACAGTACAGGGGTAATACACACAGTGATGTCACAATACAGGGATAATACACACAGTGATGTCACAGTACAGGGATAATACACACAGTGATGTCACAGTACAGGGATAATACACACAGTGATGTCACAGTACAGGGGTAATACACACAGTGATGTCACAGTACAGAGATAATACACACAGTGATGTCACAGTACAGGGATAATACACACAGTGATGTCACAGTACAGGGATTATACACACAGTGATGTCACAGTACAGGGATAATACACACAGTGATGTCACAGTACAGGGATAATACACACAGTGATGTCACAGTACAGGATAATACACACAGTGATGTCACAGTACAGGGATAATATACACAGTGATGTCACTGCACAGGATAATACACACAATGATGTCACAGTACAGGGATAATACACACAGTGATGTCACACAGTACAGGGATAATACACACAGTGATGTCACAGTACAGAGATAATACACACAGTGATGTCACAGTACAGAGATAATACACACAGTGATGTCATAGTACAGAGATAATACACACAGTGATGTCACAATACAGAGATAATACACACAGTGATGTCACAGTACAGAGATAATACACACAGTGATGTCACAATACAGGATAATACACACAGTGATGTCACAGTACAGGATAATACAGACAGTGATGTCACAGTACAGGATAATACACACAGTGATGTCACAGTACAGGGATAATACACACAGTGATGTCACAGTACAGGATAATACACAGTGATGTCACAGTACAGGGATAATACACACAGTGATGTCACAGTACAGGATAATACACACAGTGATGTCACAGTACAGGATAATACACACAGTGATGTCACAGTACAGGGATAATACACACAGTGATGTCACAGTACAGGATAATACACACAGTGATGTCACAGTACAGGATAATACACACAGTGATGTCACAGTACAGGGATAATACACAGTGATGTCACAGTACAGGGATAATACACACAGTGATGTCACAGTACAGAGATAATACACACAGTGATGTCACAGTACAGGATAATACACACAGTGATGTCACAGTACAGAGATAATACACACAGTGATGTCACAATATAGAATAATACACACAGTGATGTCACAGTACAGAGATAATACACAAAGTGATGACACAGTACAGAGATAATACACACAGTGATGTCACAGTACAGGATAATACACACAGTGATGTCACAGTACAGGGATAATACACACAGTGATGTCACAGTACAGGATAATACACACAGTGATGTCACAGTACAGGGATAATATACACAGTGATGTCACTGCACAGGATAATACACACAATGATGTCACAGTACAGGGATAATACACACAGTGATGTCACACAGTACAGGGATAATACACACAGTGATGTCACAGTACAGAGATAATACACACAGTGATGTCACAGTACAGAGATAATACACACAGTGATGTCATAGTACAGAGATAATACACACAGTGATGTCACAATACAGAGATAATACACACAGTGATGTCACAGTACAGAGATAATACACACAGTGATGTCACAATACAGGATAATACACACAGTGATGTCACAGTACAGGATAATACAGACAGTGATGTCACAGTACAGGATAATACACACAGTGATGTCACAGTACAGGGATAATACATAGAGATGAGCGAACACTAAAATGTTCGAGGTTCGAAATTCGATTCGAACAGCCGCTCAATGTTCGTGTGTTCGAATGGGTTTCGAACCCCATTATAGTCTATGGGGAACAGATACTCGTTAAGGGGGAAACCCAAATCCGTGTCTGGAGGGTCACCAAGTCCACTATGACACCCCAGGAAATGATGCCAACACCTCTGGAATGACACTGGGACAGCAGGGGAAGCATGTCTGGGGGCATCTAACACACCAAAGACCCTCTATTACCCCAACATCACAGCCTAACAACTACACACTTTACACACTCAATACCACCTCTCTGACAGTAGGAAAACACCTTGAAACATGTGTATTTGGCACTTGCAGTGAGGAGAGCTTGTCACCAGCAGTGAATTTGGCCCTTGTAGTAAGTTGAGGTTGGCACCAACATTTGTTTTGAAAATCAGGGTGGATTGAGCCTCTAACCAGCAGAGTTTGGGCAAATTCATGGTGGAGGGAGCCTCTAAAAACCCCAGTTTGGACCAATTCATGGTGGAGGGAGCCTCTAACCAGCCCAGTTTGGGCAAATTCATGGTGGAGGGAGCCTCTAAAAAACCCAGTTTGGACCAATTCATGGTGGAGGGAGCCTCTAACCAGCCCAGTTTGGGCAAATTCATGGTGGAGGGAGCCTCTAACCAGCCCAGTTTGGACCAATTAATGGTGGAGGGAGCCTCTAACCAGCCCAGTTTGGACCAATTAATGGTGGAGGGAGCCTCTAACCACCCCAGTTTGGACCAATTCATGGTGGAGGGAGCCTCTAAACAGCCCAGTTTGGGCAAATTCATGGTGGAGGGAGCCTCTAAAAAACCCAGTTTGGACCAATTCATGGTGGAGGGAGCCTCTAACCAGCCCAGTTTGGACCAATTAATGGTGGAGGGAGCCTCTAAACAGCCAAGTTTGGACCAATTCATGGTGGAGGGAGCCTCTAAACAGCCAAGTTTGGACCAATTCATGGTGAAGGGAGCCTCTAAAAACCCGTTTGGACCAATTCATGGTGGAGGGAGCCTCTAACCAGCCCAGTTTGGGCAAATTCATGGTGGAGGGAGCCTCTAAACAGCCCAGTTTGGGCAAATTCATGGTGGAGGGAGCCTCTAACCAGCCCAGTTTGGACCAATTAATGGTGGAGGGAGCCTCTAAAAAACCCAGTTTGGACCAATTCATGGTGGAGGGAGCCTCTAACCAGCCCAGTTTGGGCAAATTCATGGTGGAGGGA
>NC_134266.1:256973879-256996379 GCF_031893055.1 Leptodactylus fuscus | reverse complement strand
TCTGGAAATAGCATTTGAAGTCCCGATGTTTAGAAGAAGTGACCTGAATAGTCTGCACTTTCGCAATATTATATCATCAAAACCTCTGATCCAGGATATTTTCAGAGAATTATATTCTGATATAACCGTCAGGTCAGGACTCAGTAGGAGGCATATCCATTTCCTTGAGCTGTTCTTCATCTGAAAAGTCATTAGTTCCAAAATAGTGTTCTAGTAGAGTAGCCAATATCCCTCTCTAAAGATGTCATTTTCAGAAAATGCCATTTTAATGACAGCCTTTTGACTTGCCGAATCCCCCCTACCTACATAGACATCATAAATTCTCTATTAGTGCCGCAGCCGATTCTGTGTATTGTATAACTTACTTTACTTTTGTGATGGCCTACTTGACCGTGATAGATGTGTCTGTCGATAGATGTTGTGTGGCTTCTGAGTGTGATAGGAGGCTTAGAGTACGCTCGGAGAAGTGGTAATGTATTTAAAAAATAACATTAAAAATTGATTACATTCCGATTGAGAAAATCTAGAATGGGCAATATTATTTTAGGCCTTATATTGGAAAATGGAGACCTTCGTATGGAGCTATAGATGAGGGCAAATAAGAACCCTAAAAATAACCTGTGGTGGCATCTTCTTGGAAATACAGTTGAATCGTTGGGCAGCATGTTCATCAGCCGGTGATCCTTTAGTCTTATCATTTGTTTTATAGGAAAAAATTTAGTATAACTTGTATTGATTGATTTAAATGTCACTCTTTCTAGGCTTAGGAGTCCAGTGGGGGGTCCTAATCAGGGATTGATAGGTGGGCAGAGAGATAGCTGCCGATCACTCAATTGGACCGCTCACTGCACTCCTAAGCTCAGGATCTGCACAGATTTGACTACATAAAATTACAGATATACTGAATATTTTTCTAGAAAACTTTAGCTCGTCCTACTCTATAACATGATGCAGACAGATAGGACTATATGGTTAATATGATAGGTTCCATTTAAGAAAAATTAAAGATTGGGTCAGATGCGTAATTTTCTCGTGGTCATGCCAATAGATGCCAATGTCTACTGTATAATATGTTATATTATAACACATATGTTCTGGGTTTCATTGGGTCATATCCCAAATGGTCTTCCAGTCAGTTCAGGCTCAGATGTAATAATAGACCCCAAAGGTCCAGCAGTAGCCCATTGAATGATAACCTCACATAGTCACTTGTCATTAGGGTCTATTTCTAATTATATACATTATATATATATATATATATATATATATATATATATATCCAATATGTTCAATGATTAGAAAAAAAATATGGCGCTCTTAAAATTGGAAATTCAACTCAAAGAATTTAAGATTCGAAAAAATATGAATGTTATCTTCCAAAAACAGTCTAAGGCAGGGTTCACATTTGAGTCATAGTTGCATTTGGCTATCTAAAAACACTGGGTGAAAAAATCCATCATGCACTACTTTTTCGACCTGTGCTTTCAGTTAAAAAGAATAGAAACCCAACAGTCTCCATTATAGTCGAAGGGTTTCATTGATGTCCTCCAACAGAGCAGAACAATGGACACTCCTGACACTAGTGTGAACCTAGCATTTTCCACATAGTCTGTGTCAGGTATTTTATCTGAACCCCAATTGTCTACCAGAATACCCAAAAGTTTGACCTCAAGGTGGTTTATAGATATGAGGATTATATTTTGCTGCAGATACAATGTTCAGATGGGTTCTATCATTAGAAAATGATGTTTGGAAGTAATGGCACATAGGAATAGCCTTTCTTATCCTAGTGTTCCGACTGTGCTCCGAGCACACCAGCTACTCACTGCCCCTTAGTGCCTCTTATACCCTCCCCCCTGCATCTTCTCCTCATCTTCAGCCTTGCGTAGGCATCCAACGCTGCGCTATACGTGGTTGAAGTCCCAAGCATGCGCAGTCGGCTGGGCCACTTCGGATCCGGGCAGAGCCGACTGTACATGCACCATCGTCCATTTTGCGGTGGTCTGTTACGCTATTTTAACCATGTATAGCACAATGCCAGATGCCTATACAAGGCTGAAGACAAGGAGAAGATGCATGGGGAGAGTGAACAGGAGGCACTAAGGGGCGGCGAGCAGCTGTGTCCTGTTGTGCTCGGTACACAGGAGGAGCGCCCCCTGTGCACCCTGAGCATAATTTGCATATCAGAAAAAAATCTTTTTTTTACAAAGAATAGCGGGGAGCACAAGAGAACGAGAGGTAGGAGTAGAATAGCCTTCCTAAAGGCTATTTCAACGTGCCGTTACTTCAAAACGCCATTTCCTAATGATAGACTCCCTTTAAATTAAAAGCTTCTACCAAAGATAAAAGTAACATTTTTGTAGTTGGATTCCATTCACATATATGTTATGTATATGATATAGTAACGTATGCTAGAGCGCAGTATAAAAACCATTCCCTGACGTCCCACCAGCGGCACAATACGGTTAGCCTTGTGCCGCTGTTGGGACTAAGGGAAAACAGATTATCTACATAATCATCCATTCCCTGTTGTCCCACCAGCGGCACAAGGCTAACCGTACTGTGCCGCTGTTGGGACTAAGGGAAAACAGATTATCTACATAATCGTCCATTCGCTGTCATCCCACCAGCGGCACAAGGCTAACCGTACTGTGCCGCTGTTGGGACTAAGGGAAAACAGATTATCTACATAATCATCCATTCGCTGTCGTCCCACCAGCGGCACAATACGGTTAGCCTTGTGCCGCTGTTGGGACTAAGGGAAAACAGATTATCTACATAATCATCCATTCCCTTTCGTCCCACCAGCGGCACAAGGCTAACCATACTGTGCCGTTGTTGGGACTAAGGGAAAACAGATTATCTACATAATCATCCATTCCCTGTCGTTCCACCAGCGGCACAAGGCTAACCGTATTGTGCCGCTGTTGGGACTAAGGGAAAACAGATTATCTACATAATCATCCATTCTCGTGCAATGACCGAAATAGGCCTTTCATTCCATAGAATTATTCTCGTTTCGTGGATTCTCTTGGTTGTGTAAAATGTGCTCCGCTTGTACCGACTAGAAAACCCCTTGTATAATATTTACTGTTTTCATCCACTTCAGAAACTGTAATAAGAGATTCTATAATTAAACCAGAACTATCACAAAGGACTAGCACAAAAAAGAAACGAAAAGAAGGTGGAATTCTAAGTAAGAGTCTAAGTCATTTCGTGAGAAATGTCAATTTTGCTTTTTTTTTAGCTTTTTCTTTTTTTTACTTTTATGCCGTTAAAACTCATGTGCTTATTGTTCTTGTACGATGAATATATCTGTTGTATAATGACTATATTGTGTATTCTTTTTTGCTACTTTTTGGTGTATATAATGTTCTCTTTACATTTCCTGTTTGTGGTTAGAAAAAAAAAAATAAAAAAATTTATGTTTATTTTTCTTAAAAAATTTAAAATGCACTTCAAATTTGCATTTTAAAGGGTATTTTAACCTTTATTGAATTCATTAATGAAATGGACCGTATTAAAATATAACAGGACGCACTTTCATTGGGGAACAAAGGGGCCACGTAGCACAGGTCCAAATAATTTTGACCACCATTACCCACCTAATTCGTGTCCCCTATGGAAGGTCACCGGAGCTACATTTTTTGAAGGATTAGAGATGCCCAATGCTGCAAATAGAAGATGGGATCAGTCCCTTATGATTTTTTTTTTCTATGTGGAAATACATTGGAACATATAGGAGGCCAGCTAAAGGTCATAATACCCTTTATATACTGTATGTCAGCCGGGTGAAAATGTATCACAATTTTTGTAATTTGTACTGTAGATTACATTGTCGAACCTATTACTTTGGAAGTCTTTAAGATGTTGTTCACTATACCATTGTCTAAGACACCTTGTGCCCTGAAGGTCCTTCAAGGAGCAGGTTACGCGTGTTTCTCCTTTAAGTTTTCTTCTTTTCATTATAGGAATCACCTTATGTAATGTACAAGAAAAACCATGAGCTGTTGGAAGGAAATGATAAGTTTGAAGGATATTGTGTAGATCTGGCCTATGAAATTGCAAAACATATTGGTATCAAGTATAAAATTGCAATTGTTCCTGATGGAAAATATGGAGCGAGGGATTCGGATACAAAAATCTGGAATGGAATGGTGGGAGAGCTTGTATATGGGGTAAGCAAACAACTTAAATTTCTGTATTGGTTCTTGTTTAAAGTTGTCTATTATGGAATATGGGGGTGATGAAGTGAGAAACTCTTGGGGCTTCCTTGGGTCTACCTCTTGGGACATCCTCTACAATGTTGTAGGATAATGATGATAAAATTGGGCTATTGGCATGAGCCTCATGGGTTTTTTTGCCTTCCTCTGGATCAACACTGTATAGTTATACGTTGTCTTCATCCAACCTCATCTACTATGTAACCATGTAACTGTAAAGAATAGTTTAATAGAATAATTTAGACTCTTTGGGACTGATATATTAATATCTTTCTGTGCACCAGTATTATTCAAAGACTCTGACTTCTTAATAATTTTGGTGCACATTGGAAGGTCCCATATGCCAGAATTGAAACCAGCGCCAGACAGGGACTGTCGTAGATTTCACTTATAACTTGTGACAATTTTCTGGTGCAAATTATATTAAAGGGGCTCTATCAGCAAAACCTAAAAAAGAATGTGATCTACTTACGCATCGTGCACACTGGGCGGGCATTCAGGGTGTGTCTTCTTCTTCATCCATGCCTCTTCTTCCTCCGATGTCCTCCGGTCCCGTCCTTCTCCGGCGCTCGCTAACTGACATTGATAAAAAAAAAAATGGCCTTGGCGCATGTGCAGTAGCCGTAGTACAAGCCGCATGCTACTGCGCATGCGCCCAGGCCATTTTTTTTTATCACTTACAGTTTGCAAGCGCAGAAGGAGGACGGGACCCGAGGATATCAGAGGAAGAGGAGGCGTGGATGAAGAAGACGGCGCCCCCTGAATGCCCGCCCAGCGTGCACGATGCGTAAGTAGATCATATTCTTTTTTAGGGTATTATTTTAAAACGGGGGGGGGGGGGGGTAGTTTAATGTAACTTTAGCGGTGCCTGAATAGCCTTTTTAAAGACTATTCACGCATATGTGGGGCTCTAGCAGCATGATTTTGCTGATAGAGCCCCTTTAAATCTTGCAGTCTGATAACTCATCAATTGGATACTAGTTGGTATTTTTACCTATGTAGTGCCGGAGGTTGCAGACCAGTGGGATAGTTGAATCAAACCCTAGGTCATGTACTGTAGCCATATCAAGTCATTGAAGGCTTGCTCAGCTTTATTTGTCTCCCTCACACCACACTTTTCAGTGGAGAGAGTCACCAACATTGGCCAATTTTCTGGTGAAATGGGTCATAGATATTACATTGATGCCAATTGAACCTGGCAAGTTCGGTCGGACTAGCTACCCATGTGTTGTGTAACAGGGTGCCCTGTCTTTTGTCTGATATCTGCCATCAAGGATGATTGGGCTTTAGGATTTCAACACGATCAATCTTTTTGTTCCAGCATAGCAGCAACTTATACCCCTCTCCCCATACATGTACGGAGGAGGGTGAGTAAAAGGGAATATCAAACAAGTGTTTGGCCAACAGATATCTAAAGTCTATGGTCGGTCTTAGTCTAAGCTTTATGATTAGAAATCAGATAACATTTGGTTACTTTGGATGGACGAGGTCTAAGAATTTGGACTCAGATCTGTGGATATTTCCTAAATGTAAGCTGTAAATATGAAGACCTGTTTGACATGAGCAGTTCTCATATACGCTCTCTGTACAGTCAGATATCTTCATCAATAGGTACTAGAGGTCACCGTAATAAATGAAGTGCTGGACACGTATACCAGTATTTTGGCACAAATTGCTCCAAAATTCTGGCACATTCTCATTGGTAAATCCATGCAGCTATAAATTTACATTCTAAACAAATACAGTGTTACCTTTCTAAATGGACATAGAAAATAATGTATCTCCTCTCTTGTTTTACAGAAAGCAGAGATCGCCGTAGCTCCGTTGACTATTACCTTGGTGCGAGAAGAGGTCATTGATTTTTCAAAGCCTTTCATGAGCTTAGGGATTTCTATCATGATTAAAAAACCACAGAAATCAAAACCCGGAGTCTTTTCATTTTTGGACCCATTGGCTTATGAAATTTGGATGTGTATAGTTTTCGCTTATATAGGAGTAAGTGTCGTCCTTTTCCTCGTAAGTCGATTCAGCCCTTATGAGTGGCATACGGAAGAGCCTGAAGATGGTAAGGATGGGCCCAGTGATCAACCACCCAATGAGTTTGGTATTTTTAACAGCCTTTGGTTCTCCCTTGGAGCCTTCATGCAGCAAGGATGTGATATATCGCCAAGGTTAGTATAAAACAACAACCGATTGAATTGATTGACTGACAGACTAATCTTCAGGACCTAAAAAATGCAGAAAAAAGATTTATTTTGGATTTTTAGAAATGCTAACACGAAATGTAAAGATCAGGTTTGACATAATATTGCAGATTTGGTGAGATTACATTTTGGGGTTTCTAATCCTGCTCAATGTATATTTGTAGGAGGGTGGGAGAGAAGAAAGGAATGAAATAAAAAGGAGAGGAAGGAACTAGGAACATCAGAGAAGGAATATTGCGGATAAGAAAGAATAAAAATGCCAGGAGGAAAGATGGAAGGATGGATGAAAGGGAGAAAGCAAGGAGAGAGAGGATGGAAGAGAACGTAAAGGAAGGGAAAAGGAAAGGAAAGAGGAGTAAGGTAAAGAAGAATGGGTGGAAGGATGGGCCGGGAAGAGAAGGAAGAAGGTGAGGGAGAAATAAAGGACAAGAGAAAAAACAGGAAGGTGAGAGGGATTTGGAAATGCTGAAGAGAAGAAAGGCAAGGTGGAAGGAAGAAAAGAAAAAGGAAACAAAAGAAGATCATAGGAATGGAATGAAAAAGTAAGGACATGGAAAAGGCAGAAGGAAAGATGGAAGGATAGACGAAAGTGAGAAAACAGGGATAGAGGATGGAAGGGGACAGTAAAGGAAGGAAAGACAGAAGGGAAGGAAAGAGGAGTATGGTAAGGGAGAATGGGTGGGAGGAAAGGAATGAAAAAGTAAGGACATTGAAAAGGAAGGAGGAATCGATGGAAGTACAAGGGAGAAAGCAAAGAGAGACAGTATGGAAAGGAAAGTAACGGAAGGAAAAGTAGAAGAAAAGGAAAGAGGGGTAAGGTAAAGAGGAATGGGTGGAAGGATGGGCAGGTAAGAGAAGGAAGAAAGAGATGGAGAATAAAAAAAAACTGGAAGGTGAAAGGGATTTGAAAATGCAGAAGAGAAGAAAATCAAGGTAGAAGGAAGAAAGAAAAAGGAAAGGAAGAAAAGAAGGACATAGGATCAAAACCAAGATCATAGAAATGGAATGAAAAAGTAAGGACAAGGCAGAAGGAAAGATTGAAGGATAGATGAAAGGGAGAAAACAGGGAGAGAGAATGGAAAAGGAAAGTAAAGGAAGGAAAGACAGAAGGGAAGGAAAGAGGAGTAAGGTAAAGAGGAATGGGTGGGAGGAAAGGAAAGATTGTCAGAGAAGAGAAAGAGGAAGGAGATGGGAAAATAAAGGACAGGGGAGATAAAAACAGGAAGGTGAGGGAACTTTTGAAAATAAAAAGAAGGCAAGGTGGAATAAAGAAAAGAAACAAGGAAAGAGACATAGGAGGAAAGATAAAAGTAAGGACATTGAAAAAGGAAGGGATGATGTAAACAAAGGACTGAAAAAGAAGGAAGGACAGGAGGAGGCAGAGACAAGAAAGGAGCAAGAAGGATAGAATTACTATTGTATGATATACACTTTTGTTTGTGTCTATTCTTTGGTTCACATTGGAAGAGAAGTTCGGTGATATATTTTAGTCTTTTCAGGATATATTTTTGTCAGTAGCCTACAAACACATCCTGAGTGCCACAATACCCATCAGATTAATATTCATGAGAATAACTAACATATACAATAAATGTAATCTAATAGAAGTTAGTAAGCAACACAAATATGGACAACAAAATGGGGGGTCACTGACTATCAAGAAGCTCATGCTTCTCGCAGCTATGTCTTTAATATGGAACTAAATGCAATTGTCAAAATGTGAAATGGAAATGTGTAAAAAGTTTTACCAAAATTTCAAAACGTAAAAGCTGAAATTTGTGTTTAGATCCCTCTCAGGTCG
The DNA here is from genome assembly GCF_031893055.1 of Leptodactylus fuscus. NCBI lineage: Eukaryota > Metazoa > Chordata > Amphibia > Anura > Leptodactylidae > Leptodactylus > Leptodactylus fuscus. The sequence continues at coordinate 256,988,151 of NC_134266.1, read as the reverse complement.
CATTGTTGGAGGAGTATGGTGGTTCTTCACCCTCATTATTATTTCATCTTATACGGCTAACTTGGCTGCCTTTTTAACGGTTGAGAGAATGGTGTCACCTATAGAAAGTGCCGAAGATCTCGCCAAACAAACAGAGATCGCTTATGGAACGCTCGATGCAGGGTCAACAAAAGAGTTTTTCAAAGTAAGTAGAATATAAGGACTTGTGATTTTTTGGTTTGCCTGATACAGCTTTAAAGAAAGTATCACTATATTACCATGGGTTGTTTGCAATATTACTTTTCCAAAGTATTGTCAGATCCATCATTCTAGAAGTAAACACTCGAGTATTGGCCGGGGAACAGGGTGCAGTGTGAGAAAACATCTTAGCAGGCTCGGTCTGACCATTCTGGAGCTGAGCTGACATTTACAGATGTAGCAGAAGGGAAAACTGCTAAAAATACAGTTTACTTACCATATCGTAAGATTGAGCTCAAATTGATTCAAAAGTGACATTTTGTATAAGCACCAAATTTATTCTGTGTTTTAGACCCTTTTTACATCTTATCACACGGTTTTAAAAGGGTCTAGAAAAGTATTGCTAAAAGGAGCCGTATAATGCACCAAAATTGGTGTAAAGTATCCAGCCACATGAAAGAGAATAATATCCGACATGTCCAATTTGTCTTAAACATAAGATAAACTGAAGTCCATAAAACCATAAAATTCATATTTGTTAGCAAAGTACAATCGTTTTAATGAGTTGTTAGGGAAGTGCCAGACAGCAGTTCCCCAGTGCTGTAGATGAACCCTGGAGGAAGGGGCACAAGAGACAGTGAGCCCTGGTCTGAAACCCCCCACTGTCACTTGCCTGGTCCTATCCTATGTAATAGGCGACAACTGGATGACAGACCCTTCTTAAATACATGACACACAAAACGCGGAAAAGACAAACAACAACAAGGGAGTTCAGCTAGCTCAGGGTCAGTAACAGTCGAGCAATGCAGTGACTAAATCGATATCCAAAAGAGTAGTCAATAGGGAAAGCCAGAGGCCAAGAATCAGAATACAAGAAATAACAGCGAAAGAAAAGCCAGCACGCACAAGGCAATAGCAAGCACCAATGTGAATTTAAGCCAAGAATAAATAGGGAGGAAGAACCCGCCCTGGAGTTGATAGGCGGATAGGATGTCAATCACAGGGCAAGGCTAAAATTAACCACTTAATGAACAGAGGCAATTAAGGGCAGAAGGCGAGTGTGGCGAAAATTGAATTACAGAACTAGAGTTGTGTTCACACAGTGTAGCCACAAATGCAAAGCAAGGAATTAAACTGCACACGCCTCCTGCACCACCGCATGCGAGCAGAGGGTGGCGCAGTGACCAGAACAGGCAGAGACGTTACATGTGTTCTTTGTGTAATTCATGGCTTGAAAAAAAAGAATCGTTTTTGTATTCAGTCAATGGTAAAAAGTAATATTGGTAAAATAACAACTTATGTGTACCCAAAAGGTGACAAAAACTCCATACGTAAGGCCTCATGTAGTGTGGAATGCAAAAAATAAAATCAAAATATTCTTGCTCTTGTTCACAAGGGGTTAACTCTCGTCTTGAGTTCTCTTTAAAATTGCAAAGTATACAGCGCATTTAAGGTTTTGAACAAAAGCCAAATTTCCGGGACTTCTTACATCCATGCCTTGCACATTAGCGCTTGCTGCAGAGCGGAGATAGCAAAGTCACTGGCAGCTGAACAGAGAATCGGTGTAGTTGTAAAGCTGCCGCGTTTCGGTATCCATACATTTAACAAATTAATGAAGAAGCTTTGGTTTACTTTCCTTGGGGCAATCATGTATCATGGTTGTCATATGCATCGTACGTATTGATCTGGGCACGAGAGGTAAAGGGTGTCTAGGTGTGCAGATCATTACCTCTTGTTCCTTGGGGATCTGAACAAAGCTAAGAAATAATTACAAGAAAATAATAAAACACGGCCTGCTATTGACGGAATGGTTATTTATCGGCCACCCAGTGGGATTTTTCCTTCTATTAATAAGCTGGATCCACACATTAGCTTCTGCTCTAGTTTGTATATCCATTTAAAAGTAATTGAAAAAGATCAGAAAGTTTGCTCTGTGTAACAATGTGCCAAGATTTTACTGTCAATACAATGTTCAGTTTCACCTACGCATTCTAGCTAGCCCCCAACTTATTACCCAACACCTAATATACCCCTGCTATATATAGCTGTGTCCTCAATTACATAACTACATGAACGCCCAGGTCACTGCCTCCAGTAAGACTTGGTTCACATCCGCATCGGTAATTCGTTCTGGGGAGTCCGCACGGGGACCCCCCCCCCTCAAATGGACTATCGAATGCATTGGCAAGTTGTGTGCAGTGAAAGCCCCTGGACTCCATAGACTATAATGGAGTCCGTGTGCGTTACGCACGGTGTCCGCACGGAACATGAGGATAGAAAAGTAGTTCACGATCTACTTTCCTGTCCGCATGACTCATGCGGAGACCGTGCAGAAAGCACATGGACCCCATTATAGACTATGGGGTCCGTTTGCTTTCACTGCACACTGCTTGCCAATGTGTTTGGTAGTCCATTCGGGGGTGCCCCCAATGGATTGCCAAAGCAGATGTGAACGAGGCCAAAGATTAGTATAGTGCTCTCCAAGACAAAAAATATGGCATGATAAATGGAGGCTTAAAAAAGTAATCCACAATATGTGAACTTCCACCCACTGCCCACTAGTCACTGTGTATTAGCCAAATGAGTCCTTTGAAGATGTCTCCTTCCTTACCTTTCCTTTTGGCCTAAGATGAAGGGCGCAAGATGTCCCACTTGGGGGAGCAAAATGTCCTGCTTCGGGGAACAAAAACACATCTCTGTCAGGGGCACAAGATATCCCGCTTTGGGGAACAAAAACATGTCTCTTTCAGGAGACTAGCCTCATTTGTGGCTAGCTAGTGTTTCTGTTATTTATATTCATAGTAATTTGAGTCCTTAAAGGGGTTTTCCAGGCATTTGATATTGGTCCTGATTTAAGGAGCTATCCAGTGGACAGAGCTGGAAATAAGCTCCATCCTCCATCCACTGTGTAGTGGCCATTTCCGATTACTGCAGCTCAATTCCTAATACAGTCTCCGGCCCTGTCCACTGTATAGTTCTTGCACTAGCAGGTCTCTAAATAAGCTGATTGGTAGGAGTGCCGGGTGCCAGACCACACCAATGTGATATTGATGAGCTAGCCTAAGGATAATGCAGGTCATTTGGAGCTGAGCCGTAGTACCGGTGCTGAGACCATGTGTTGGAATGCATTGGAAGTTGCTCTGTACAGTGCATCAATGTGGGGTTGCCTGTTGGCCCTATGTGATCAGATATTTATGGCCTATTCTAGGGATGGGCTACCAAAATGAAATTCCTTGACAATCCCTTCCACATATCTGAAGTTTTTATGTTATTATTTATGTCATTATTATTATTATTATTATTATTATTATTATTATTATTATTATTATTTTGCAGATTTTGTATTTTTAATAAATTATTCTTCAATATTTTTGTCCGTCAGAGATCAAAAATAGCAGTTTACGAAAAGATGTGGACCTACATGAAATCAGCAGAGCCGTCAGTATTCACCAAGACAACAGCAGAGGGAGTGGCCCGCGTCCGAAAATCGAAGGGAAAATTCGCCTTCCTTCTAGAGTCTACGATGAATGAGTACATCGAGCAAAGAAAACCGTGCGACACAATGAAAGTTGGAGGAAACTTGGATTCCAAAGGATATGGAGTGGCAACACCTAAGCATTCTCTATTAAGGTGGGTGGAATAGTATAACAATATAAGATGTGTTGTTATAGTATTCCACCTTCCCTGATGTACCTGATATAGTTCTTTTTTGTGTTGTGTGTGAACATGTTACTTCCCTCCATCTCATTGTATGTGCAGACAACAGGTAATTCATTCCATCTTATCCAGAACTCCTTGTCAAGGCCATGTACAAAGCAATCTAATGTAACATTATGGGTGGGATATTTTATTTTTTATCAAAAAATATAATTTGGGTTGACAAAATTTTGCAATATGAGGCCAACCTAGATAGATTAGGGTCTACAACACCAGTATTGACCAATGTACCCATATTCTGCATAATATAACAGTTCTGGAACCTTTCCTTGGAACTTTCCTTTTGTTACTCCTCTAGAATATTTTTGAATAAACTGACAAGTGGGCGTTACCATTCTTATTGTAAAAGGGGTATGTCTGTACACAGTCTGGTGCTGTAGACAGTGTTAGAGTATGTAGAGCCATACCCCCAACTAGTAACACCCAGTTGTCAATTCGTAAGATAAAGAACAACACAATACAGAATTATGACTAAAGATGCTCCAGAATTGCTATTTCATGGAGAATAAATACTTTGCCAAAAAGATAGGCAACGGGTTAACTTTAACTTTATCAACCTGTTCAGTTTAGCAATATGATTCATTATTTCCTAAAGTTTACAGTGAAATATATCCTGAACTATATCCCGTAGAGCTCATATTTGTAATGGCTTATAAAAGTGCTCATCCCTAATGGGATTCACTGTGTACAGATACATGGTAAGATATGGGGATCACAAGTTATGCATCTTTTCTGAAAACAACATGGTTTCATGATATTCTATCACAAAATGATATGCTAACTATCCCATAGGCTCGGATGTGTCCTAGGTTACCTGTCATGTTGACTGGGCATATGCAGATATGTGTATCACAAGTTGAGCATCTCTTCTGTAAACATCCTAATTTTATGATACATTACCACAAAGTGATATGCTAACGATCCTATATATACATCCTATATACATATGTGTCCTTGTGATACAGTCCTATGAAAAAGTTTGGGCACCCCTATTAATCTTAATCATTTTTAGTTCTAAATATTTTGGTATTTGCAACAGCCATTTCAGTTTGATATATCTAATAACTGATGGACACAGTAATATTTCAGGATTGAAATGAGGTTTATTGTACTAACAGAAAATGCGCAATATGCATTAAACCAAAATTTGACCGGTGCAAAAGTATGGGCACCTCAACAGAAAAGTGACATTAATATTTAGTAGATCCTCCTTTTGCAAAGATAACAGCCTCTAGTCGCTTCCTGTAGCTTTTAATCAGTTCCTGGATCCTGGATGAAGGGATTTTGGACAAACAATTCAAGTTCAGTTAAGTTAGATGGTGGCCGAGCATGGACAGCCCGCTTCAAATCATCCCACAGATGTTCAATGATATTCAGGTCTGGGGACTGGGATGGCCATTCCAGAACATTGTAATTGTTCCTCTGCATGAATGCCTGAGGATTTGGAGCGGTGTTTTGGATCATTGTCTTGCTGAAATATCCATCCCCGGCGTAACTTCAACTTCGTCACTGATTCTTGAACATTATTCTCAAGAATCTGCTGATACTGAGTGAAATCCATGCGACCCTCAACTTTAACAAGATTCCCGATGCCAGCATTGGCCACACAGCCCCAAAGCATGATTGGACCTCCACCAAATTTTACAGTGGGTAGCAAGTGTTTTTCTTGGAATGCTGTTTCTTTTTGGACGCCATGCATAACGCCTTTTTTTATAACCAAACAACTCAATCTTTGTTTCCAAAATGAAGTTGGCTTCTCCAAATGTGCTTTTGCATACCTCAGGCAACTCTATTTGTGGCGTACGTGCAGAAATGGCTTCTTTCTCATCACTCTCCCATACAGCTTCTCCTTGTGCAAAGTGCGCTGTATTGGTGACCGATGCACAGTGACACCATCTGCAGCAAGATGATGCTGCAGCTCTTTGGAGGTGGTCTGTGGATTGTCCTTGACTGTTCTCACCATTCTTCTTCTCTGCCTTTCTGATATTTTTCTTGGCCTGCCACTTCTGGGCTTAACAAGAACTGTCCCTGTGGTCTTCCATTTCCTTACTATGTTCCTCACAGTGGAAACTGACAGGTTAAATCTCTGAGACAACGTTTTGTATCCTTCCCCTGAACAACTATGTTGAACAATCTTTGTTTTCAGATCATTTGAGAGCGGGCTGTCCATGTTCGGCGACCATCAAACTTAACTGAACTTGAATTGTTTTGTAGAAAGAAATGGTCCAAAATACCTTCATCCAGGATCCAGGAACTGATTAAAAGCTACAGGAAGCGACTAGAGGCTGTTATCTTTGCAAAAGGAGGATGTACTAAATATTAATGTCACTTTTCTGTTGAGGTGCCCATATTTTTGCACCGGTCAAATTTTGGTTTAATGCATATTGCACATTTTCTGTTAGTACAATAAACCTCATTTCAATCCTGAAATATTACTGTGTCCATCAGTTGTTAGATATATCAAACTGAAATGGCTGTTGCAAACACCAAAATATTTAGAACTAAAAATGATTAAGATTAATAGGGGTGCCCAAACTTTTTCATAGGACTGTACGTGTATCTGGACATAGGCCTGGTTCACATCTGCATTCGGTATTCCGTTCGGATGGGGATCCCCCGAACGGAATACTGAACACATTGACAAGCGCACGGACCCACTAAACTGAGATGGGGTCCGTACGTTTGACTCATGCGGAGAGGAGAGTACTTCATGAACTACTTTTCTCTCCGCATGACTCATCCGGAGACCACGCAGAAAAAACACGGACCTCATTATAGCTTGTCCATGCATTCGGTATTCCGTTTGGGGGGTCTCCATGCGTACTCCCCAAACGGAATAACGAACGCAAATGTGAACCAGGCCTATGTCCAGATACATGTATCACAAGTTAAGCAGCTTTTCTAAACACAACATAGCCTGTCGTGATATTGTGTTTAATTGGCTTCAAGACAGATTGTAATCCTTAACCAAACTGGAGATCGGTTAGGTGTACAGGCATCTGTACCTTAGATGTTCATCGGGATCCATAATGGTCAGTTTTATAGGAAGTCAGCTTATATATAATTTTGAGTCCCATCAGATACATTCATATGCTATGTGGCCCTGTTTGGATTTGAAGCCAGGATCCCAGTGTAAGCCAGCTATAGTATCCATTAAGTCAATGTGCCGGTTCCGTATGTTCTCTACATGTTTTAATAGTTCACTTTATGACTATTATATATTATAGTGTGTCACACACCTTTTTTCACCTAAGATGTTGGGATTGTCCCTTCTAATGAACAATTTTATAAACTCTGCCCCTTTTGTGGTTACATTTGTAGGACAGTCCTACCAAAAACTAAACTGCTGTCGGATGTGAATTGATGGGCACAGGGTTACACTGCTGTTCTGATTATCTGTAGAATATAATGGAGACTAACACATATGTAAAGTTAGCTCTACCCAATATCTCCTCTTGGTTACAAGTCAACTTTCAGTGCAAAATGGGGTCCAATGGATTCCCTTCTAAGTGTTGACACTCCACCTGCCAAATAGTTAAGACTCTTTGAAAAATACATGACTTCAAGATACTCTGCTGGGAGATGTTCACACTATGTGTGTCTAGGTGGCCGCCCAATGGTTTTAATGTGACTTGTAGCCTGCCATGTTCTAGCATATCACGATAATGTATTGAATTTGTATGATGAGAATTTAGAGTCCTTATGTGGGATTCCAGGATTGAGTACTAACTCAGAGGTGGCCAGAGCTGGTGCAAAAATACAAAAAAAGATATACTCACCTATCCACTATGCCCCATTGTCCGGGCTTGGTCCCTCTCTTCCTCCCGTGCCGGGCCTTGCTGTGTCAGAAACTTTGCAGCTCACGTGACTGCTGACCCCAGAGGGATCGGTATCATCACTCACATATGTCACTGGTTCCCTACTAGCAAGCCTCTGCTTCTGATGTGGTGAATTCCAGTACAAGAAAGAAAGGGGGCTGAGATTGTACAACAGCGTTCTGGAGATAGGCGAGTATGACTTTATTTTTTATACCCATCCTGGTTGCCCTTGAGTTTGCTCTAAATCCTGGCCAATCCCTTTAACAAAACGTTCCGAATAGCAAGGGTTGGACACATCTGTATTCCACTTTAACCCACCCTATTAGTGTAAATGATACAGTCACCTATCTTCTCAAATAATACCGTCTACCAATAAGTATTTGGACACCGGTGGTAGAATAGAAAAACATTTCTTCCTATACAATAGTTGGTAGATCCCAGCAGATACTTCCTTACGGATGGGATTGAGCAACACAATACTCCTGGATGCCTGGTGACACTCCTGGTGTATGTGAGCCATCGGTTGGGTGCGGTTTCTCTGGCCAGCACTCGTCCATCTCTATCTCCCAGTTTCGGGGGTCTGAAGACTCGGGGCACATTCCGACAATCACCGTTCACCGTCCACTTCATAGGCCACTTTGATTTTGGGTAATTCAGTTAGCTTGCTATGTCCCTTAAAGATCGACCATTTCTGTGGTACCCCACAATTACCCCTTTCTCGAAATCGGACAGCTCTGCACTTTGTGGCATCTTGTGTGCGACTAATGCCAATGCTGATTCCTATGTAACGACGGAAGATTGCAGATATCTTCACTTGCATGGGTGTCCAAATACTTATTGTAGACAGTGGATATTATAAGGGCTCTTTAACTTGCCAACTATAGAAGATACAAATCATTTATATAGTTTTCTAAAATATAATACATAGAGCAAATATTTCAAGCATTTAATCCTCTACAACTTCCTAGTTCCGACTGATCTGAGTTCTGACTTGGAGGCGTCGGAGTAATTGCTGACATAATTGCTACAGGTCGCTACTCACTTGCACTTTGTTAGTAAATGGCCGGCAGTGTCCGACTTAAATTATGTGCAAAATGAGATGACCTCAGACCATTTACTTCTCTGTAATCCCTGCAGATAAAATGAGACATTGGGGAAGCGAAGCATTTGTCAAAAGTAATTATAAAACAAGCAAACATTGGTTAGGGAGATGGCAAACCCCGAGCGGAGGAGCGAAACTTATAAAGTAGGGATGTTCTCGCTTACTAAGCATTATGAATATGAGGTCCGATGTTACATTTCTATTTGCTTCTACATGGTCTTCTTCGTTGCATACCTTTCGGTCACTTAGGGTATGTAAACTGTCACCGAAACATCCGAATTTTTGTTCTTTATTAGCATTAAATCCACATAATTTTATGTTGTTATTTCATTATCATTTTGCTATTGTGCTGTGAAACTGTATATGGTTATGGCTTTTTACCCTGCTAAATAACCCTCTCATAATGACTTATCGCAACGCTCTCTACGAACACCTTATTATTCATCATCATAGCTTTTCATTCAAATCCAAATTCAATATTCCAGAACTATAACACCATTTTCCGCCTCCATGAATTGCTATTATTGTGCAGTGTTGGCTTTTTTTTATTTCTTCTTTTTAAGCTCATGAACCTAAAATAATTTCGAAACGAGCCTGAATCGGCTCACGAGAATCTTCTACAATCATAATTTATGCGATGGAGATGATTTATCTTTTTTAAAGTAAAGACTTAATAGCAGTCTATTGACTGTATATAGTCTATGGAGAGTATCTTGAGTAAGTTTACGCTAACGTAAAAGAGTCCCAGTGAGACATAGGTACGGGGTCATTTTGCTATAGCCAACCTCTTTTCCTGGACTTCTATCGCTCAGTATAGGGTTAGACTGACCTAGCAGAGTTCTAGAGGAACTTTTAGGGCCAGGTACACTATATTGGGTCCTTAAAGGGATCCTATCATTGGATACCCTTTTTTTCTGTCTAACACGTAGGAATAGCCTTAAGAAAGGCTATTCTTCTTCTACTTTTAGATGTCTTCTCTGCGCTGTTGTTCGGTACAAATCCAATGCTGCGAGAGAACTCTCCAGCGACACCTCTATCTTTTTCTGGAACACCCTCTCCCTGTGTATTCTTCCGTCCTGGGTTTCAATCTTCGAGGCTTGCGCAGTTGGCTCTGCCATCGGGCCTCAGGCAGAACCGACTGCGCATGCCCGTGGCCACAAGAAAATGTCCGCTTACATTTCCCGATGGTAGAGACATCTGTGCATGTAGACTGTGATAGAGGCGTCGCTGGAGACTTCTCTCGCAGCATTGGGGACGCCGGCAGTGTTGTTTGAGTCCTCAGGACCATCCTCAATGCTCCAAGAGAACTCATTTGCATACTGAATAAAACCCAGATTTCTACTGAATGGCGGCGCAGAGAAGACATCTAAAGGTTAGGAGATGAATAGCCTTTCTTGAGGCTATTCCTATGTGTTAGGCAGACAAAAAAGGGTATCCAATGATAGGATCTCTTTTAAGGTCCAGAAGAAGACAACCCACTTTGTGGTGACCTCTGAGTCAGTTGCTTGCCACTAGAGAGGAGTGAACCATCTGGGTTCATTATGAATTTTCCAAAAATCTTGGGTTTGGTCTTAGGTCTTTGAACCACTGAGTATAATAATTGGAGGAGGAGGTGCAGGAAAATAAGAAACACTCATATTCACTTTCCCTCAGCTTTCTTGGGCACCTTTGTGGTGTCTCTGGTTTTCTTCCAAGGCGTGTTACAGCCTCCTGAGTGATGTCAGCAGTTACTGGGCTTTAGTGGTCACTTGTCCATATCGTGATGCTTTTATGTAAGGGGCTGTTGATCTCACCCAGGAGGTTGGAAGATGCCCGGGAGAGAACATTGGATGCCATGAGGAAGCTCAGAAGAGGTGAGGAAAGTTGGGTTTGACTGCTTATTATTTTTACGCACCTCCCCTGCACCACCAACTGAGGTTTGAAGATACCCCAGAGTATAAAAAAAAGCACTTATGTTTCAGACCAACAAGTCCAGTTTTAAAGTAAACTGGTGGGTGAAGCATCTCATGAGCTTTTCCCATCTATATTTGCCGCTAATGATCCACTGCATTTTTTTTATGTGTTATCTCTAAACTAAGCTATTAGGATAAGTTCACACGAGGAGCGTGTGGGCGGATTTTGGCACCGAGAGTGACGCGGGGAGCCGCATCACTCTCGGGCCCAAACCCGCCTGCCACGAATGTCACGGCTTCCAACAGTCACGGCTTCCCCCTCCGGAGTAGGCTCAAATGAATTGGCCGACCCTAGAGGTTGTGCCGCGAGGTGGACGCTGCGGCTCAATGAGCCGCGGAATCCATCTGAAGAAAGGGCAGCTCGCTTCTTTTTTCAACATGCCGCTTACGGAAAAAAGTAGCCTGGCGGTGACCATAGGCCACCACTGTGAGGAAGCAGATTATGACGTGGATTCCGCGCCATAATCCGCCCCTTCTGCGCCCATGTGAACTAGCCCTTAGTTCCTACTAGTGATATATCTTGTGCGGCCAATGAACAAAGAGTGTGATACAATAAAAAAGTTGATGTGTACGTGTTTAGAGGGTGAAGGGTGACCCTTAGCAATCATCTCCTCTGGTGGACCTAAGGAATCCCACCCTCACATTATAATAGTACAATAATCCAGCTAATTTCAAAGACTAGAGTAAGAGTTACCATAATTTTCATTTCTTAAATGTGCCAAATTGTAACAAAAGATCAGCCAAGCTAACTAATACCATAGGTGGTATAAGCTTAGACACTTTAACGATGCGCCCAATTTACGAACTGTCATCAGTCACTGTGGTAAATCTGGCACAATTCTAGACTGTGTAAATGTGGGCCTATTTATTTTTTTTGGAATACCTTATCACCAACTGATATGCTATATGTGGCGCCATACAGTGGTTGTATCCTGAGTTATAGTCTTTCAAGGAATTTGCGATATAGTTTGTAGTATTTAATAAGATATATATATAATATATATATATAATATATATTAATAATAATAGATGAGTATCCCCAACAGAGGACCCTTACATTAGTAACCTAGAATTCTAGATGCCCTTTTGTGTTGCCTCCACCCTACTCCATAGGTGCGGTGAGTAGGATTAAAAATTTATGGGCTTTCTGAATCTGATATTTTTGGGAATGTCAACCCTTGGACCATTATTATACTCTGGGTTCTGTACAGACCTCAAAGTTTAATATGAGGAGACCTAGGGGAGGTTCAGACAAAATAAAAAAACACTGATATTCACCTCTTCTGAATGTCTGGTCTTCTTTCTCAACATCAGGTCTTTATGCTCGGCTTTTGCAGCCTCTTTTGGTGTCTACTTTGATGTCACCTGCCCCAGGGTCACAGCTGTGGCCTGTGATTGGGCCTCATTTATCATGATGCTTTGACCTAGTGACTATGGCATTCTCCATGGGACTACTGAGGCCAAGAGGAGATGACATCACAGAAGAGGTCAAAAGAGGCCCACGTGTGAAAATCAGAAGCTAGGAAGGAAAACCAAATTCCCAGGAGAGTTAAGAAAATATGAGTATCAGTGTTTTCTAATTTGACCACACCTTCTCTGGGTCTCCACTCACTATTCTCTGGGGTCTGGAGGTTAATAATAGCACTTCCAGTTTGTAATGAGCAAGTTTGGTGCTACCCAAATCATAAGGGTGAACCTTGCGAATACAAGTATTGCAGGGTTTGTCCATCATTCATTAATACCCCCAAAATTGACATGTTATACACTAAATGCAGTATATAGTTTGGAAAGCCTTCATAATTATTATTATTATTATTATTTATTTATTTATATAGTATAATTAATTCCATGGTGCTGTACATTATTATATTCATTCCATAGTGCTTTACATTTGAGGGTTTACATATGGTACATAATATATACAAAACAAATATAACACTAACAGTGACCAACTGGCACAGTGAGGTAGAGGGCCCTGCCCGCGAGGGCTTACAATCTATGAGGGGAGAGGGATAGAGACAGAAGGTGAGGGCAGAGACTGTACAGATGATAGTGTGGCGACAGTAGTGTTATTGGAGGTTGTAGGCCTTCCTGAATAGGGGAGTCTTCAGGGCCTTCTTGAAGATTGTGATTGTGGGGATCAGTCTTATGTGTCTTGGTAAGGATTTTCAGAGTATGGGGGATGCATGGGAGAAATCTTGGAGACGGTTGTATGAAGAATGGATAAAAGCAGAGCGGAGTAGGAGGTATTTGGAGGATCGCAGGTTACATGTGGGCAGATAGCCGAAGATTAGGTCAGAGATATATGGAGGGGACAGGTTGTGGATGGCTTTGTATGTCAGCGTTAGTATTTTGAACTCTATTCGCTGGACAACGGGTAACCCATGAAGGGGTTGGCAAAGGGGAGTGGCCAATGAAGAATGGGGGAAGAGGTGTATTAAATTAGCAGCATAGTTTAAGGTGGACTGGAGGGTAGGCGAGAGTATTTGCAGGGAGGCCATGGAGAAAGGTGTTGCAGTAGTCTATGCGGGAGATAATGACGGCATGGACAAGCATCTTTGTGGTTTCTGGCGTGAGGAAGGAGGGCTTCGATGGATGTTCTTTAGTTGGAGGCAGGAGGAGGTGTTGAGTTTTTGTATGTATGATTCGAAGGATAGGTCAGAGTACAGGATTATCCCGAGGCAGTGGACTCGTGGGACAGGGGTAAGCGTGGTTCCGGTAACTTTAATAGATGGGTCAGGTAGAGGGGCCGTACAAGCTGGCGCGAAGATGATGAACTCTGTTTTCTCCATGTTGAGTTTGAGAAAGCAGGAGGAGATAAATAAGGCTGTGGCCACTAGACACTTTGACACTCTGGCCAGAAGAGAGGAAACGTCTGGTCCAGAGATGTATATTTGGGTGTCGTCGGAATAGCAATGGTATTGAAAACCATGAGATTCTATAAGTTGACCCAGGCCAAGGGTGTAGATGGAGAACAGGAGAGTCCTAGGACAGAGCCTTGGGGGACACCTACAGAAAGAGTGCGGTGAGGAGGTGGTGCACAAGTGGGAGATGCTGAATGTGCGTTTGGTGAGGTATGAAGAGAGGGCTAGGTCTGAGATGCCAAAGGATAAAAGCGTTTCTAACAAGAGGGAGTGGTGAACTGTGTCAAAGGTAGAGAAGAGGTCAAGGAGGAGGAGGACAGAGTAGTGACTCTTGGCTTTGGCAGTTAGAAGGTCATTAGTGACTTTGGTTAGGGCAGTTTCTGTAGAGTGATGGGGTCTGAAGCCTGACTGTAGTCTGTAAAAGAGTGAGTTGGACAAGAGATAGGAGGATAACTCAGAGTGGACATGTTGTTCAAGCAGTTTTGAGTTGTACGGGAACAGTGAGATGGGTCAATAGTTGGCTGGAGAGAACGGGTCAAGGGACGATTTCTTAAGTATAGGAGTAATGGTATCATGCTTCAAGGCGAATCTATTATTTAGGGAAAGATTGAAGAGATGGTTTAGGGTTGGAGTAATGACTTC